>NC_134857.1:92195249-92495963 GCF_049852395.1 Peromyscus maniculatus bairdii | reverse complement strand
TCCAGTCTGAGGAAACAGGACCAGCTGAGGAACTGGTGAGGTGAGATAGCTGTGGCTTGTTCTGTCTCTTTAAATAGATGAACAGACAGGAAATAGAGCGCTCATTCGGGAAGCTGGGACACCGCAGGCGGAAGGGTGAGATTTTGGCTCTGAGCTCTGACCTCTCGGCTTTCTCTTTTGCATTATTTCTGTGTTTCTTATTTAATAAAACGGTTGGTTACATCAATACATTGAGTTCTGCATTGCACATTATACCTGGGCATGCATTATATTTTATATAAAATGTATTTTATATATTCTCTATGTCAATAATCCCAATCTTATGTAATAGCACTACATTCTTTTTCCAAATTTAATTATTTTTCCTGAAAATTCATTAGAGTTTGTAAGCATCTTTCCATTTGAGACGTCTTATCTCCAATTCTTTGTAGTTCCATAAGAATAAGCATGCCTGTATGTCAGTGACTTCTTCTATTTATAAACCAACACTTAGAATCTTTCATGGTTCAGGATACAGCATGTTCCCCATAGATGTCAATAAAAGGAAGATAATAATTTTGAAGGAAAATATGTGGATTTGCCAGAAGTAATGTTTTCAAGTGCCTAATTTCTTATGGGATGCTATAGGCAAGAAGCAAATACAGAGATTTCTCCCCACTAACCTTATGTCCATTCCATTTTCCCTCCATGGCTTCTGCACCAGTGGAAGTCGGGTGGTGAATCAGTACAGATACAGAGTCATGAATCCTGTATTACACATCACTCACCATAAGGTGATTAGCCAAGCCACTCTGATTTTTGAAAGGAGTTATTTCAAGGAATTAGAACCTTTTCATGTCTTTACATTTCTGCTTATTCTTTGTCTTCCTGACCTGAAACCTGGTCAAATTCTACTTCAGGTAATGTCAGCATTGCTTGTGAGGGAGCAGAGAGAGATCATTACTGTACTTCCCCCCACTACTCAGTACAGTCAAAATGGGTTTTCTAACTGCCTACAGTCTCCTCACTTTAGGATGCCACATGCACTAGGGTTTATTAGTCTTCATAAAAAGTCAACAGATTGAGACTGCGACATTGAAGAGGATCCCCCTAGCTCCATTCTCTCATGTAAATTCATAGGTAAAATGGGACACTGGACATGCCATTCTTATCCTTTGTAATTTCTTTCTCTTACAACACTGCAGCAAATCATTAAAAATTTAACTCATTTTAGATTTAAGGCTTCTGTAGAACCTTACAATTGAAATCTCTCTCCTGATAATAATAACAGTAATAAGTACATTATTTATCTAAATAAGAATGATCTTACCTCACTTTAACACTAACCTACTATACTAGAACAATGAACATCCTCCCTCCTGTTAGAGTGTTTTAGAAGTGAGTCTACTTATCACCACAAAGTGTGTAGCACCATGCACAGTCTTTGACTTTTGGAGAAATATTGATGATACATGAGACCCTGATCTTAACATTGTTTCCTATATTTTTCTCTACTGAAAAGAAAGTCTCATTATTCTAAGCATTGTTGGGGTTGTGTCCAATCCAATTTCACTGAAGTTAATGCTTCCCCAATTTCTTAAGGAGCTTTTACTGTCAAAGCATTTATAATTGTTTTACTATGAATACACTCGGCACTTTACTGTCTCTGTCTACCTTAGACATTACTATGGTTTGAGCATTTTTGGTTGTTCAAGGTTCTTCCACCATCTCATGAGAACATTATTGCATGCACAGGCTCCCTCAGAAATACAAAATGTGGAGGAACTGATAATAAAAAGAACTGTTTGTGTGTGTGTGTGTGGGGGGGGTGACAGATACCACAATCAATTTCAATGCTCGGCATTAAACAAACTCTAGTTCGAGAACTATTAAACAGGATTCATTTTCCAAAATCTTGGTTGACAGAATCTGTGGTATCAGAAACTATATGGAAAACTGAAAGTATAAATAAGAAGTACATCTGAACTCCATGGAATAATGGGAAACCTAAGTGCCATCCAGAGAGACAAGCTTCACAGACAGTTTACTGGAAAGGGTTTGATTAACTGTGCCATTAAATTTAAAAGCAAGCCATTCCATTGGCTTCATCTCTATATCTGTGGGTCTCTAAATTAAATGAAGAAACATGCTCAGTTGTAGGGTCTAAGAGTGTTCTGATGTATAAAGAAGAGTGATGTTCATGTCCCTTGATATTTCCCACTACAGTTTCCATTATAAAAGGAAAGGGTCTTTGAAATACGGACACCAAATTGGTTCAGATATGGTAATGTTGCATTTCAATATTTTTTATCTTTTGTGTACTCAGAGATACTAAAACTCAAACGCGTTTGAGTGCTTTTTTCCCCTATTCCCCCAACAAGGCTTTAAACTGTTTTGTGGTTTCTAGGCAAGGTGGTGTTGTGGCTGCTCTGTGCCATAGCCTTAGGCTGCAAATACTCAGAGTTCCAAATTTTATCCTTCAAAATTTTTCTGACTGCTCTGAGCATTGTGGGGCAGTAGTGTTGACACTCACATTCAGGCAAAAATATGTGAACATTCAGAATAAATAGCAGTCCCTTAACTAGTAAGTAGCATACTGACTAGAAAGAAAGGCTGTACTGAACTCCCACATGTGACCTTGCTGGGGAGCCATGAGTATTATTTATTGCATATTATTTTAAATCTGTCACCAATTGGATAATTTAAAATATATATGTATTTGGTCCTTTTAGTTTTTTTCTTTCTTTTTTTTCTGATGACATTTTTCTATATTAGTTTTGGGAGTGGTATATTAGGGAACACCTTTCTAGATTTTCCTGTTTCCAAACATGTTGGATTAGATCATAGAGACATGCACGTGCGCACACACACACACACACACACAAACTGACACATATGCAAGTCACATATAAACTTACACTTGTAAGTATTATGGGATAAAAAGGATTTAACTGCTTAAAACTGTTTAAAATTCCATGTAATTTTTGTAAAGATTACAATGAAAAAAGTAGTCATTTCCATATAGAAATAAAAGGAGTCTAAATAACCACAAAATTTAAACTTAGAGAAGTTACGCTTTTGCTTATTGTTTTGGTTTTTTGAGACAAAATTTCTCTACATAACAGTTCTGGCTGTCCTGGAGCTCACTTTTTAGATAGATGTGGCCTTGAACTCACTGAAATCCACCTGCCTCTGACTCCCAAGTGGTGGCACACACCTTTCATCCCAGAAATTACATTTTTAAGATATAGTAACTGCTATTCTTTTTTTTTGAAATTTTCATACATGTATGAACTTTATTTAGATCACACCCATCCCAGCTCTTCATCCCACCTCTTCCTGGTACCTGAAAATATGTCACCTGCCCACTTCATGTCATCTTTTGGATGCAATAATACACTGAGTCCAATTAATGCTATTGGTAGGGGGCCTGGGCATTCAGCCATCCATTAAAACATGGTTAAATTATCAGTAGGCACAACTAAAAGAAAAACGACTTTCCTGCCCTCAGAAGTGTTAGTTTTCAAGGATGCTGTACAATTGTAATAACATAGAAGACAGCCATAAGCAAAGTGTATTTAAAGTTCTCCCAAGTCCTTTTTTTTTTGGTAAATATTATGAGTGTTTATACATTTAAGCAATATACATATATATAATTTATTATTATATACTCAGCTTAAAACATATGTATTATATATAAAATCTATAAAATACACAAGTATTTAAATGCATATGTATATATAACATATATATATATACACAGAAGTAAAATGTTCAGTTTAATGTTTTTAAAATGCTTATATTTTAAATTTGTATGTGTAGTTGTATATTACATATATACATGTATATATATCTTAGGTTTTATAAATAAATAACTATTGAGATATAACATATTTGTTATTCATATATTTAATACAATATATGTATATATCAAATAATATAATATATAATCAATTTCAAAAGTATATATTATTATGAAATGTATATATAACAAATATATAGTACTATTCATGTATATAAATATATCTTATATAAAATACCCTTGCTTTAGTTAAGATCGTCTGTATGTTTAGTTTCACATAGTTATATATTTATTATTTATTATTTGAAATTAATATTTGTCCACAGGAAACATTTTAGACTATTTTAGTCACTTGTGTTGAAGAAGATCCTGGAAAGAGCTCAGGCATGCATCACCATGCTCTGCTTGATCATATTGTATTTGCTTCAAAAGTACAGTTAATATAATATTTTCAAAATAATTTAAAATAATTTTGTTTAGTATCACTTCTACATCAACATTATATGATTCATATTCATCTCTTTTCTGTGCTCCCAATCTACAACATTAGCAGCAGTATCATTCTGAAATAGGAAATTGAGCAATCCCTTATATTACATCATAAAACCTGAATGAAAATTATTCAACAATAACCCAATTGCTGCATGAAATAAGAAAGGTTAGAGAAACAGTCATTGAACTAATGGACCATTCAGCAAATTAGTACAAATTGGCCATTTAGTGAACTAAATGGCAAGAACGAACTAGGATCAATGAAACTTGTCCTGACAATCCTATAAACATAATCTCTTAACACTTAAGTGGAAAAGAATTAATAGAATGAATAGAATTGCTACAAAATTGACAGCCAATAAAAAAAGGATATGGATGTTATCAATGTACCTTCAATTAAAACAAAGACTTGTGATGCACAAACCACATTCCACAAACTAAACGAACTGCAAAGATTCCCAAAATCTCAATCACTGAGATAAAACTGTCAGAGCTTTCCAAAGGATTCTCAAGTCTTAAACAATTCAATGTCTCCAATGAATCTAAAATACATTTGGAACACTTCATCCCCCAAACAATACATGTTTAACCATGATAAAAACCAAGCCATAAAGTAGATCACAAAATAGGGAACACTCTCTGGATGATAAATAATATGATATGATAAGAATGCAATTGTTGAAAAAAGAAATCTAAATACTACAACTTAGTAAGAATCTACATCAAAATGTTTGAAATACACATGAAATAATAGAAACATAAAGATTATAATTTTATACAGATTTACTCAAATACAATGTCTTATGTCATAATAAATATATTAAATGGATTAAATCAAGAATAAGAGCTATAAATAAATAATTTAGGAAACAAAATAAGAATTCCCAGCAGAAAAGAAAGGTAACAGGGGCCCTGATAGCCCAGCATAAGCCCCAAGCCTATCATTTCCTTAGTACAAGGGGCTACTATAAGTAGTTACAAATGCATTCCTGATTTCTATGATGTTTCGAGACTGGTGTACATGTAGCTTTTCATTTTCATGAAGTCTGCTAACACCGTTGTCACACACCCTTTCTGAAATGCAAGCAGGTTGTTTGACTCATGTGATGTTTTCCTGTGTGGCTCCCCTCATGTTTCAATATAAATAAAAGATTTCTCTTTGCAAGTCTCTTCTTGCCTAATATTAATCTTCATCACTAGATGGACTGAACTAGTAAGAGAACAGAATAAGAGCTGGAGAACCTCAGTGACAGGCAGGTGAAATTCTAGAGAGCAGCTGGACAGAAACAGCCAGGAGAGGCAGCAGGAGTTGTAGGTGAGTTGACAAGGTGAAAAAGGACGGAGGGTAGAAACTAAACAAAATTAGAAGGCTGAAAACAGCCAATGTAGGATCTGGGGACACTCTCAGCAGCTAAGTGTGGTTGCAGAGCTTACAGAGGCCCTGGGTCAGCTTTCAGCTTCCTTATCTTGTGGATCACAACTGCACATGACTCTACTCCCAGGGGTTTTGACTTATGTTTTCTTCTAAACTCCATGGACACATCCACTCACATGGTACACACACACACACACACACACACACACACACACACACACACACACACACACACACACACACACAATTAAAAAGAAAGAAAAAAGGGAGTGTAGAAGATCCTGTGGGACCTGGTCACTGCCACTACAAGTGTTCCAGAGAACACCTAAGCTTTAAATACCAAGGGTTGTGAAATCTTTCATCATCCAGATAGAAATATGAATGTTTTATATAATATTTAATAGAAACACAATGTTCCCATTATCCCTTGCTTGCAAAATCTTTTTTTTTTTACTTAGCATCTATCTTTAAAGAAAACCATTATTATTAACTGGAACATATGATGACATTTAAAATAACTTGCATACATGATTGACAGTTTATTCTATATAAACACATGTGATTTTTGAAATTTTCAAAATGAGTTTTATTAAAATTCATTTTCCTTGCAATACTGTTTGCTAAGATCTACCCAGAATTTAGATTCAGTTGTCATATTTTAAAAACAGAGGACTATGACACCATCTGCTGTCAAAGGCTGCGGATCCTGACACCCTAGACCTGAGAAATGTAAGATTTGTTAAGGTCCCAGCACTGGAGACAGATTACAGACATGTAACAGAATGTGTCACCGACTGTTCTCTGGCTGCTGTCCAGTGTCACTACTGCCAGAAACAAAGTTTTTAACAGCTGTTAAGTGATAAGCCACTTGTGATTAAATCCCTGAAAAATAAGCATCCAATCTTTATATCTAAAATCCAACATTTAGGTCTCCATTAGGGATTAAGTCTGTGAGCCTCTGGCTTGCCTTGTCTAGCTACTGGGCCACGGGAGCTCACTAGGGATTACCAGCAATAGGAAGCTTCTTTCTGGTTGTAGTGGTTTGAATGGGAAGTTGCCTCCTAGGCTCAGATGTCTAAGTCCCTGGTCCACAGTTGGTAGTGCTCTCTGGATAGGTTTAACCTTCCTGGAAGAAGTGCGTCACAGGAGCCTGGCTTTCAGTACCAAAGCTACACAGCATTCCCAGTTTGCTCTCTTCTTGTCTTTCAGCTTCAAGATGTAAGCCCTTACCTTCCAGTAACTATACCTCTGCTTTGCCATCATGGATTTTTATTCCTAAAACCCAATGTCCTTCCCTTCTATAAATTGTCTTGGCCATGGAGTTTTATCACTGGAATAAGAAGTAACAAATCTGCTGGCCTACACAGGATCCAAAACAAATGGAGAAAAAAATAATTCAGCTAGCAGGCAGATAACAACAGCAACATTTAAACATTGTAGGAGAAAATTTCATAAAATCACCATAGGCTATTATTTTGGATGAACACAAATACATAGATTCTAATTATAAATGTAAACTGAGAACTTTAAAATATTAATTCAAAAAACACATAGGAAGATTTATTACTGTTTCTGTTAAAGCTTTCTCTTTTTTGCTTCCTTTTTGTTTTTACTTTCATAGCCAGTAATCAACTGGTATTCCACTTTCTAAGTATATTAAGGTTATTAATTTATAAATATCTATTTTTATTTTATGTGTTTGAATGTTTTGCCAGGATATGTGTATATTTATCACATACATGTTTGGTTCCTGTTCCCTGCTAAGATCAGATTAGGGTTTGGAGTCCTCTGGACTGAGTTAAAGGAGGCTGTCAACTTCCAGATTAGTCCTTGAAACTGAACCCAAATCCTCTGCAAAGCTTTAAATACGGAACCATCCCTCTGGCCCCTGGGTGCCCAATTATAGAAACATTCTTTGGTAGTGACAATATGTAAGCTGAATCTGAATTCAATCAGGATAGTTCTCAAAATAAAAAATAAAAATAAAAATAATGCATTTAATTGAAACCCCATTTTTGAAACTAAGCATATATATGTGAAAGTAATTTAAAAGGTCTTATTCTAATTCCTAAGATTGGTTGCTTTTAAATTTGGATGCAAGAGGGGAGGGTTTTTCTTATTAAATATATTCTAAAACATTAAAAGATTTAGCAAGAGCCAGGTGGTGGTGGCACACGCCTTTAATCCCAGCACTCGGGAGGCAGAGCCAGGCAGATCTCTATGAGTTTGAGGCCAGCCTGGGCTACCAAGTGAGTTCCAGGAAAGGCGCAAAACTACACAGAGAAACCCTGTCTCGAAAAACAAAAAAACAAAAAAACAAAAAAAAAAGATTTAGCAAGAATTATATGAGATTTGTTGTAGATGTGTATTTTAAGTATTTCTGTTATTTTTGAAATTATGATATAATTACATCATTTCTCATTCCCATTCTCCATCTAAACCCTCCCATATGTCCACTCTTTTCTCTTTTTCAAAATCATAATCTTTTTCTCTTACTATATTTTATTGAATCTTTTAAAAATTGAAAATAGACTTTTCTTTCATACACTACATCCCAAACACAGGCTCCCCTCTCTCTACTTCTCCAAGCCCCACTCCCACCTACCATCTCCCCAAGATCCACTCCCCCTCAGTTTTCTCTTTAGAAAAGTTCAGGCTTCCAAAAGATAACAGTTAAGCATGACAAAATAAGATATAATAAGAAAAGGCAACAGCCTTCCTTAGGAGGCTATAGAAGGCAACCCAATAGGAAGAAAATAGTCTCAAGAGATATACTTACATGTAAAATAAAAACATTTATCAAAAAGATTATTTACCAAGATAAAATTGTCTTTTCTCAAAGATGAAGAAATGGTTCAACAAACCTAAATAAATAAATGTAACAAATCTTATAAATGGGATTAAAGACACAAAAGCACATAGCTATCTGAATAGATGCAAAAGGGGCACAAAAATGAACACGTAGAGCAATGGAAACTGTACTTGTGCAATCTCAACAATATGGTTTCCTAAACAAGAATTAAATAAGGGAAATATCAGATAATGTATATGCTGGCTAGTTTTATGTAAACTTAACTCAAGTTAGTTACTGGAGAGGAGGAAGACTTAATTGAGAAGAAAATGCCTCAGCAAGATCAGGCTATAGACAGGTCTGTAGGGTGTTTTCTTAATTAGTTATTAGTGAAAGGGTGCCCAACACATTGTGGGTGGAGTCACCCTTGGGAAGGTCAACCTTGGTTCTATAAGAAAGCAGACTGAGCAAGCCATGGTGAGCAGGCTGGGAAGCAGCACTCCTCCTTGGTCTCTGAAGAGCTCCTGCTCCCTGTTTCCTCTCCTGTTTGATTGAGTTCTTGTCCCAACATCCTTCAATGATGAGCAGTGAAGTGGAAGTGAGAGCCTAATAAACCCTTCCTTCCCTGAGTTGCTTTGATAGTGATGTTTCATCCAAGAAATATTAATCCTAAAACAAATATGCAAACATCAATGGAAGAAAATTCACAAGGTGTGGTTGATATATTGTGCATCCCAATAAACTTACCTGGGGATCAGAAAACAGAACAGTCACTATTTTAAACGTAGAGGTTAGGCAGTGGTAGCATACACCTTTAATCCTAGCATTTGGGAGGCAGAGAGCTCTGTGAGTTCAAGGCCATACTAGGAGCCGAGCCAGGCATGGTGGCACACACCTTTAATCCCAGCACTTGAGATCTCATGCTTTTGCTTGGGAAGGACACATGTGTTTAATCCCAGGAAGTGGTGGCAGGAAGCAGAAAGGTATATAAGGCATCAGGACCAGGAACTAGAAGCTTTTGAGCGGCAGTTCAGCTGAGATTCATTCCAGTGAAGACTCAGAGGTTTTCAGTCTGAGGATTTGTAGAAACAGAATCAATTGAGGAGTTGGCGAGGTGAGGTTAGCTGTGGCGTGTTCTGTTTCTCTGATCTTTCAGGATTCACCCCAATATCTTGCTCCTGATTTTTTTTTTATTAATAAGACTTTTTAAGATTCCTGTTACAAGGCTTCACACCTAGAGGAAATGTGATGAGCAATCAATATTATAGCAAACAAACCATACACATCACAGACATGCACATACTCATACACGCACATGTGTGAGCACCCCTCCACAGACACAGATGAAGAAAAAGCTTCAAATATATAGATATAGATATAGATATAGATATAGATATAGATATAGATATAGATATATAATGCAAGATGAAAACAACTCATTTACCTGTTATTCTTTAGTTATCTAGCAGTTTGTAAATGATTTGTCAGTCACCTTTAGAATATGACAAAATATTGGTGAAATTATAAAGGCTACTCCACATAGTTAAAAGGAAGATTTATTTAATGGGTGACTTACAAATGAAGGAATAGATAGATTGCAGGGGTCTGGGGAAGGTGTATCGCAGTCCAGCAGTGTTCTCTGGAGCTCTGCTCAGTCAACCTCCACTGTCTAGGGTCCAGGAACAGAGTGAGCACTCGCCCATCCAGGTCTCAGGTCTCCAGACGCCTCCCTTGGCCCCGCCTCGTAGGCGTGACAGTTGCCCGAGTCTCAATGGGGGTTGGAACTTCCAGATCCAAGCTGGAATAGCTACCCACTACATCCCCCCCTTTTTGTCTAAAGATCTCAGTGATCTTTATAAATTTGGATTAGAACAAAATCAGGTATCCAAATAGTAATAATAAAATGTATGACCCAGAACCGTGCACAAGCTCTGTCAGTCCTGGTAAGCAAATGTTCCTAGAAAGAAGCTACTTCTTTGATGGAACTTACTGCAAGGCTCATTAACTACTAAAATTTAAAGGTTATGGAGAAGTTGGGATGTTGTAAGTCCAGAGCCTAATTACAAATTATCTTCTGCTATCTCCAAGAGCACAAGCAGACCTTTCTTGCCCACCTCTAATTCATATCTAACATTCTGTGACTAACATATAAAGACAATTGAAATTAATTAACTTAGCAAAACTGCTACTTCTCCACAAACAAAAAAGCTACAAGGGCATTGGAGTCCTATAGCAGAGACCCTCTTCCATAGTATATATACTATTCTTTAACCAGCCTACTAAATGCTTTCACCAATATGTCAAAAAATATTTTTGATTCATGTCTTTCTTTATTCAGTTACTATAAAAACTTCAGGAAATTCCCTCCATGTTGTAACATGAAATTTGGTGTAAACTAATTTTGTATTCTTGGGTTGTAGTGACTCACATTTAGTTTTATAATAAGTTATATCTCATTGTCTTGAGGTAAGAGTTGTGTTTTTGAGCAAGGAGTGGTGGCACAAACTTTTAACCCCAGCCCTTGGGAGGCAGAGGCAGGCAGATCTCTGAATTTGAGACCAGCTGGTGTACAGAGTAGAATTCAAGGACAGCCAGGACTACAAAGAGAAACCTTATCTCAAAAAACAAACAAACAAACAAATGATAGTTGTGCTTTTGTGTTTATACCATCTATCATAGAGCTACATTTCCAGTCCCAATGTTTTATGCTTTTGTTATGTTATTCCATTAAAATAAAATATCCAAATGGATCTTTAAATCTTTTCCTAATTTGCTGCATTAAGATGCTCATTGACTGCACATGCAGTTTTATGTTGTAAGACTTTCCCTTTTTAAAATTGGCATACTTTTTGCTTCACATAGCGTACTTCATTACTCTTTAATTATTTGAATAATATAATAAAACGAAGCCAGTATGAGGAAATGAAGAGTATACTTTAGGATCTGAAGATTCCCATTGAAGCATGAGACCCATTACAGGAGCATGCTCAATGGGCGATCAAGTGAACAGTGAGGATTTTGCTTAGTTGACAATGTTTGGGTTCTTGATCGTTTTGTAATTTAAATTCCCCGTGCACGTCTCTAGAGGACAGTAATTCAGAGGTCTCATTTCAATGGCAGCCATACTTTCCGTGCAATCATTCAAGCTGAAGTAAGCTATGATGCCCCAGCTATTATTAACCTGATATTTTGTCAAATAAACAGACATATAAATGGCTCTACAGAGTATTTAAATAATAAATGAGCTGAATTCTCGATGAATACATTGTCCTTTAAAGTTAGATGGGTCTCCTTCCTTAGAGAGCAGTCAAAGTGCTAGGGACTCTCCACATTAACTTGTTAGCATCACCAAAAAAAAAAAAATGAGATTGTTGGACAAATTAAAAAGAAAACAGTTCACATGTGAATTATTTTTGCTGAGTAGATGCATTATATACCGCACACACACACACACACACACACACACACACACACACACACACACACACTACCCCATCAAGTATTTTAACAAATAATCCTTTCTTGTAATACTTTTTGTAGTAGTACAAGCATAAACAATGACAATTCTAGGTGTCTTATGTGGGAACAGCCTCCTATGCACTGAATAGTACTGGATCTTGAATTACATGTAATCTATACACTTATCTAATCCATCAGTCATTTAACTCTCCAAATGATAGTTTTGTAAGATTTTGTCTCTTAGGCCATGTTTTCTCTCTCTTTTAACACAGAAAAAACTTAACAAATCAATGACAAGTGTCAAAATATGTATCTTGAATCAATTTTCCAAAAAAATGAAATATTAACTTCTCCTGTCTATTTTCCTTTCAGTTGAAACACATTTATTTCCTAGCAGAATTCAGCAAAGCTAACAGCAATTTTTCATTGGGTTTACACAGCTCCAAAGATCTGGATATTAGATTCTACTTGGTCTTTTTGTTCAATATTGCAACCGAGTGGAATGTTATAGACAGCATCAATTTCTTTAGAGAAATGCCAAGCATTGAAAACAAGGCAGGACCTCACGGCTGGTGTGTCTGGAAGAGAGCTTTAACTCCCTCTTCATGTATTCATGTTACTGCTGACAGCAGGCCTTGAACTTAAATTTATTTCCTGAGTTAAACTTTGGGATCAAAAGTAAAATCTTTTAAAATTGTGTTGATTTTTCATAATGAATATGTCACTGGATGCAAGCTATGCCTAACTAGCACATAACAATATCAATATATTAATTTTATTTTCATTAAAATAATTGTCTTCCAGAGAAGAAATGGAGGTCAGCGATCAGAGTGCTTTCCTTGGATGCAGGAACTGGATTTGAGTCCCAAGTCCCTAAATGCAGTAATGTGCATTGTTTTTCTTACCCTTGATTACTGCACTTAAAGGGATTAGGCAGGAGGACGGCACGTTTATGGTCATCCTCAACAATATGTTGATTACACAGCCAGTTTGGTCTAGTGAGAATCTGTTTCAAAAATAGTAATTATTATCACAATAATCTTTTAACTCCAGTGAATAACATCATCTGTTTAAGTATTTAACAGCTCTGCATTTGTGAACTATTTTTCCAACACTTAATAGCCAGTTAAAAATATGGTCATCTTAATATCATCTTTTTCAATTAAAATGACAATTTTCCTGGAAATGTTTAATATAGTGTCTGGTTAGTTTGCTGAAACTATATTAAGGTTTGCTTAGATATGATGACACCCATTTCTGAGACATGTAGAATTTTAAGTTAAAATAAATATGCTTTGTGGTAAGATTGAGCATTCCTTGGGGATATGCCCATGAGTGTTATAGCTGAGTCTTAAGGAAGACTTATTCTCAATTTTCTGAGAAACTGCCATATTGATTTAGAGAGTGGCTATACAAGTTTGCATTCCCACCCACAATGGAGGAGTGTCCCCTTTGCTCCATATCCTCTCCAACATAAGCTATCTTCAGTGTTTTTGATCTTAGCCATTCTGACAGGTATAAGATGGTATCTCAGAGGTGTTTTGGTTTGCATTTCCCTGATGACTAAGGATGTTGAGCAATTCCTTAAATGTTTTTCAGCCATTTGAGCTTTTTCTGTTGAGAATTCTCTGTTAAGCTCTGTAGCCCATATTTTAATTGGATTGTTCATTATTTTGAAGTATAGCTTTTTGAATTCTTTATATATTTTGGATATCAGCCCTCTGTCAGACATGGGGTTGGTGAAGATCTTTTCCCATTCTGTAGACTGCCACTTTGTCTTATTGACTGTGTCCATATATATATATATATATATATATATATATATATATATATATATATAAAGAAATTTGCAGTCAAATGGAATGGACTAGAAAATATCATCCTGAGTGAGGTAACCCAGACTTAGAAGGACAAACATAGTATGTACTCACTCATAAGTGGATACCAGATGTGAGGGAAGGGATGGCCAGACTGCATCCCACAGCTCCAGAGAGGCTAGCTAACAGGGAAAGACCCTAGGAGGGACACATGGATGACCCAGCAAAGAAGTGGATGAGATCTACATGAGCAGACTGGGTGTGGGGGCGTGGTAGAGGGGAATGAGAGCATAGGGAAATGGGAGGGTCAAGCTGGAACAGGGACAGAGTGGGAGGGCAGGGAGGGAGATACCATGATAGATGAGGACATCATGGGAATAGGGTATTCGCTAGACTGCTCACCAGAGTAGACCAGTCCAGGCACCCTCTGGACCACTGCCAATAGTCCAAGATGGTGTCATCCTTGTGAGTTCCTGAAAGTTGAGCATGCTAAATATAATTAATACCAGTAGCACAGATATCTTCTCTTTAGTACTGATTGTTGTGAAGGCTATTCTTGTTTGCCAAGTTGACACAGAAACCACAGCTAAGGAAACCTCAGTTGAGAAATTTCTTCCAACAGATTGGCCTGTGAAAATGTCTGTGGGCATTTTTTTAATAATAAGTGCAGGACAGTCCAGTCCACTGTCGTGGTACCATCTCTGGGCAGTAAGTCTGGGATATATAAAAAAGGTGGATGAATTTAGCCTGGGAGCAAGACAGTAAGCAACATTTCTCCATGGTTTCTGCTTAGTTGTTACCTCTAGGATTTTACCTTGAGTTCATGTCTCAGCCTCCTTTGTTGATGGCCTCTGAAATGTAGGACGAAACAAACCTTTACTCTCCAACTTGCTTTTAATCATTGTTTATCACAGCAATGAAGAGAAAATTTAAAAAGGAAATTTTACCAGCAGTGGGAACATTCTGTGATGGTCCTGATCATATAAAATTTATGCCTTGTAATGTTTTGTGGGAGGAAAGTGAAGGATTTGGGAGCTTTGGGCTTCAACAGCCACTGAATGCTAAGAGCTTAATGGACTTATGTGGGAACTTGGAAGGTAATACTGAAAGCAAGCCCATAAGCAGTGTTCCTCTTCAGGTCTGCTTCTGTTTCCCTCCAAGGTACTTGCTTTGAGCTCTTTCCTTGGCTCCCTTAGATGATGGGCTCTAACTGGTGAGCTGTCATAAACCCATTTCTCCCCAAATTATTCCTGGTCAATGTTTCACCACAGCAACAGAAACCAGCTATGTAGAGGAAACATTAAGTGTTTTTGATGTACCTGAACATTTTATATTCTATTTCAAAATCAAGTCACATGGGTTGTAGTTCATAAATTAATGTTCTTCATTAAAATCCTAAGATTTTCTCAAAATGTAAAGTGTCACAAGTAGAATAGAATGAAATGCAACTTTATGTACCTTGAATAGTAGTTGCTAAGACAACAAAATAATTTAATTAAAAGTGTTAAGGTGATATGGTTTAGCATGTGAAATCACTTCCTGTCCAAATCTAATAATCTCTGTTCAATGTTTAGAAATATATAAAGTTGGGGAGAGAGAATTAAAGCAAAAATATTTATTATTTGTCCTTGATTGCCTTTACATATGACCCCCATAACCCAATATAATAATAATAAATGATAATAATAATTAAAAATAAAAAACAATAATATATTAGAAATTCTATTGGAAAACACATACTCATTCTTCATTTTAGAAATTAATCTTAATTTAAAAAATTCAGTCTTGTCCTCTCAAAGCCATGTTTTACCATTGAAAAGCTTGACATATTTCATGCTAGTCCATGGTTGTTGCACTAAATATATCTGATAAATATAACTAAATATATTATGTCTTTAATTTTATAGATGTTCTCAGTTTAGATATTGTATTGCCTTTAATCTCAGATTACACTCAACTTTTAAATAGTGTGGAAAGACTGTGAGGATTTGAAATTGTGCTGAATGTGTTTTACATCCTGTGCTGTCATAAGCCTCAGGAGAGGACTTCCATTGGAAAATACTGATTATTAACTTAATAGGAGCTAGGGTCACTAGATAGGGAATCCAATGTACATGTCTACAGGGGGATTAGTTGTATTAAGTTGAAATCCCACCCACATATGGATTGCCTTGTCTTATTGTATATGGATTGTCTCGTCTTATTGTATATGGATTGCCTTATCTTATTGTATCTTGTTTTGCCATGTTTGGTTGTTGTCTCTTGGAAGCCTACTCTGTTCTGAAGGGAAATGGAGGGGGAGTGGAGCTGGAGGAGACAGGAGATGAAAGGTAGCTGGGAGGAGTGGAGGGAGGGGAGACTGTTGTTAGGATGCACTGTATGAGAGAAGAATCTATTTTCAGGGGAAAAAAAAACTGATTGCAAGGATTCATCACTCTCTGCTTCTTACTGCTCATTCATTTATTTGTATCTTCTCTGCTGTTATGCACTACTGTGTCCTGTAGCATGAATCTTAAGATTTCTTATTAATAAAATCAAACCCGGAGCCTGGTATTGGGGTGAACTGGAAGATCAGAAAATAAGCCACAGCTAACCTCACCTGGTCAACTTCTCAGCTGGTCTTGTTTCCTCAGACTGGAAGCTTCTGTGTCCTCATCCCAATGGCTCTCAGCTGAACTGCTGCTCGAAAGCCTGAAGCTTAACCAGCCAAAATGCTTAACCAGCCAAAATCTTCTAGTTTCTGGTCCTCATGCCTTATATATCTTTCTGCTTTCTACCACCACTCCCTGGGATTAAAGGCTGGCTTTCTGGGATTAAAGGCGTGTTTGTCACCATGCTTGGCTATTTCCAATGTGGCCTTGAACTCACAGAGATCCAGAGGGATTTCTATCTCTGGAATGCTAGGATTAAAGGTGTGAGTGCCACCATTTTCTAGCATTTGTATCTAGTGGCTGTCTGTTCTCTGACCCCAGATAAATTTATTAGAGTACACAATATTTTGGGGAACACAATACAGTGTCCCCTTGAACTTTAAGCCAAAATAATCTGTATTTCCTATAAATAGTTTCTGGTAATACATTCTGCCAATATTCATACCCCTAAGTTACTCATGTAGAAAGCATACTTTACATTTCAGTAAGTTGAGGACAGTGATAAACACCAAGTTTATTGGCTGGGTAGTGTCACATGTTGGTAAGTCTTATGAAATAAGGCAAGTCATTCAAATATGACATAAAGTGGAAATATGGATTTGTTTAGTTTATTTCATCAATGTTAGTAATGGGAAATTAGCATCTTTTTCTTTTTAGAGATTTATCCTTATTTTTGAGTATGTGTATGTGTTCTGTGTTTGCTTGAGTAGATGTGATACGTGCAAAGGAACCTGCAGGGGTCAGAAGATAAGGCCAACACTCTTGAAGCTAGTTTTATAAGTAGTTGTGAGCCACCTAATGTGGATTCAACAATTCAAATTCAGACTCTCTGGAAGAACAGCAAGTGCTCTTAACCACTTGACTAATCAACTTTTATCAAAGTATTTTGTATTTGAAAAGTTGCATTTTTCAAACTACCATTGGTTTGCATAGAAAGACTGTTCTAAAATTACTTGGATTTCAATTCCATGTATTATTTAAGTACTTGCTACTAAATGGTTTTCTTTGTTACTTTTGCAGAATTACTGTGAACCTTCAAAAAGAGAGTTAACATTTATGGGAAGCATTTAAATTGACTAGCTGAAGAAAATACCACAAAATAGCTTATCTACAAATCTCTTCTAAGGAAGCTACCAGATAATCTTAAAATAATAGAAAATGATGATAAGTAGTATTTTGCTAGAGGAACAGTTATGTAATCCACTTATACAGGTAACTGTGGTTTCTTATTGAACCAGGCAGGATTACACATACACATAAGGTAATCCTTGGCTACATAGTAAGTTTTTGTTTAACTTGATGTACATGAGATTTCATTAAAAAATTATCATTGTACTTTCTGCTCACTCCTAATAGTCACAGTCTCTGTGTAATTATAGATTGATGTAAAATCTTTCTTTATGATATCCATCAATTTTTATAGTACAAACTGCTCAGTCCAAGTTTTCTGACCTCCAAGTAATCAAGAACTGTTATTGGCTCCTTTTCAGAACTTTATACTCAAGTGACCTGAGATTTTCTTTTCTAACCCAAATCTCAGTTCAAAATGCCTGAGGCTGAAATATTATTTTTGCCTGTAGCAACCCCCTGCCACTTGCCCCAACTTGAACCATGCTGACTTTCCCCATCTCCCAACATTTCTATAGATCCTCTCAAATCATGCTTGATTTTTTTTTTAAAGCTTAATGCAAACTCTAGGTTAAGGTCATACTTGAAAATTTCAGTCTTTTGTTTTCTTTGTCTTGTTTTTCTTGTTCTCTTTTTTATAGAGAGAAACTAATACTTTAATTTGCAATGTGTTTTTCTTCTCTAAAGCCTCATTACTATTCCCTTTAATGATGAATTCTTTAATGACTCTAAGATTGATGTCTTGTGGCTCGTCCAATATTCTCTGTAGAAGTATAAACCCAATACAACTCAGTGACCTTCAACTTTAGATCAGCCAGAGTCCCACTGAAATAGTGTAGTCATATAATTCTAACAGTAAAGAGTTCTTAATATTTCTTTTGCCTGTAGACTTAGATATTTAATCTCATATTTTAGGTTGCACATAAGTTATTACCAATATTAAAATAACTAACATATGAATAAATGATAATGATAACATCCAATTTGATTTTAAAAATAATAAAAAGGACAGTCTCAACAAATTTATCTGGAATAATCTCCAACAATTATCAGAGAAATAGTAGGAGTTCTGGTTGTGGTATTTTTGTAGCACAGTTCTATCATACATAAAAACTGGTTTCTTAAGAAACAATATTTAAATGTATTTTTTCTATATGACAAAGAAGAAAAATGTCAAAATTGATAAAATGTATAGCATATATATATATATATATATATACTAGTTTTTCTTCTAATATATTATGACAACTTAAAACTAATTTCCTTGAAGACCCCATCAAACCTTATTACTGTATTTTAAAACAGAATGTTGAAATATTTGAAACATACCTGCCATGTTTCTATTTCAGCATATGGAGAACAAGAACTGATTTATATGTCACTTTATTCTTCACTGAAAATAATTGCAAGAACTATCAATGAAATCAATTTGTAATTATGTTTGTGAATTAGCCAATTGATTATTTACCAAACTAATCAATTCAAATTTTTATTAATCTCAATTACTTTGCTGCTAATACCCTTGTGGTCTCTGGCTATGTGTTGGCTATTGGTTTGTTAAGGAAATATTTTTAACATTTTTAAATGCCTAAGGAATTACCTCTAAGTTCTCCTATTACTAAATTATGAACCTTGTGGTTTAAATACTTGAGTATCTAGTGTGTTCAAGCACTGAGAAATGCAAAATGTCCTTAGGGGCCCACCTTCTACTGTTAAGAGTCAACCCTAAAGGGTACTCAATGTCTGACCTGAAAACTTTTTTATAGCCATCTAAGCTTCCAGTAAATTAAGCAATCATACAAAAAAAGCAAACAAACAAAAACTACACAGGCTAACAATGGAGGGAAATAATTAAATAGTTCTACTAAGTTTCAATATTTATATACATACAATTACTAGCACTTCAAGATGTGCATAGATGCTCAAGAGACACTCACATGTCCCTGGCAACCATCAGCTGTTCACTTGGACCAAACACACACTCAACAGGAGGGGAACCAATCTCTGGTCAAATCCTAGCCAACTTCCCGGTGTTAGTGAGGTAAAGAACACTTTGCTAGACCATAACAATTCTTTGCTACATTCTAAAATTTATCCTTATACCCACAGATAAGTGTACATGCCACTTATCTCCAAGTAACCTCTCTTTACAGCAAATTTAGATCATCACGAAAGATAAACCTAAATATAATGTAAAGATCAAGCTATCATGGTTAGCCAAGACCCAGCACATAAATCTACATAACAGACCCTGCACCTGTGGCTCAGGGAGCATTGTAGATGATGGGGCTGAAAGATTTTAAGAGCCAAAACACCAAGAAGTCTCCTGTTAAACAGTCTTTCTTGACATGGCTGGAATAACAAAATAGCAATAGTATTAATGTCAATGGACATGTTAACATGAGAGGGGAGAGATTCCACAGGGATACTTTTTGTAATTAGGGAACTATTTACTTATGGAAGAAGTAAATAGTTCCAGGGATGGACCCCTTTATTGTTAATCCAAATACACACAGACAGCAAAAATGAGCTGAGTTGAATATGTATGTATGTTTGTGTGTGTGTATGTGTATGTGTGTGTATGCATCCTCAGCGCGTGCGCACACGCACACACACATATGTATATATATACATACATATATATATATTAGCAAAAATAATCAAAGGAAAGAGGTTAGTAACTTGAGAGGGTGGAGCATAATGGGAGGTATTTAAGGGAGGGCAACTTATAGGGAACAGATTGAGGAAAGTTATGTAATTCTATCTCAGTTAAAACAATTATATTTCTTAAACAGAAAACAGGCTAAGCAGGTCATGGAGAGCAAGCCAGTAAGTAGTGTTTCTCTATACCCTTTGCTTCAGTTTCTTCCTTCAGGCTCCACTTATACTTCCTGCTCTGATTTTTTTTAATGATGATTGAGACCTGGGATTTGTAAGATGGAATAAATCTTTCCCTCACTCAAATCAAATAAAAGAGAAAGAAAAAAGAAAGAAGATGAGAAAGTAAGTTTCCCTTTCCGATTAGTGTGAACAGTGATGAAAGAAATGTAAATTTATCTGAAGTAAAGAATCCATGTTCTTTGTGTTTAAATTTGATCTAAAAATTTAAAAAATGTAGAATATGTTATGGAAACATTTAGGAAAGGGATGACTTAATGTGTGTTCCTACAACTATGGGAGATTTTTCTATATACAAAAAATAAGAAAAAGGAATTCATACCAATGTATTTATTTAACTTATGATTACTAAATATACACTATAATCAAATATAGATATAACTATATGATAATCCATTAAGTACTGATTTCCCTCATCACAGTAATCCAGGTATTTGTTATATATTAATGATGTAAATGATAGCCAGTGTTATCATAAAATTATATTCTAATAAGAAGAAAGAAAGACCTCTGTGATAATAAGGGGGGACTAGCTTTGCGTATTTGCCTCATGTCTTACAGCCTTATGAGCCAGTCTTTATGTGACTTTTATTTCTTCTTTAAAAATTGTTTTCTAAATTCAAGTAAATCATATGTAGAATATTCCTCAAATATCATTATTTCCTGTTCTGGGGTTAATTACAGCCTCCATTTGCTTGCTGAATCACAGATTTTCATTTTCTGGGTTTAATCTAAATAATACTTCTTTATAATTTTACCTCACTATATCCCATTTCACTGATGGTTCCCATTGGGTGCCATTTTCTTTATAGATTGTAAGAATGTCTCTCTATCAAAGTACTAATTTGTATTCTCATTTGTTATGTCCATCCATTATAATAAATGGCAATCAACATCTCTATTTCTTCCTCTACCTCTTAATGTTATTTTCACTCCTCTTGCCAATTCAAATGCTAGTTCAGAATATGCAATGGATGTTTCTTTTTCCCATTATAATACATCCTTGATATTGGGAGATTCTTTCTTAGCAGACCTTTGAACCTCAGCTGCATGTTTTATTATGTACATCAAAGGTTGGACAAGTGATACCATAGCCTGCCTGTGGTGGTATTCTAATTGTACTGAAATGTGATTTTAATTGTATGTTAATAAATAAAGTTGCCCAGGGGTCAGAGCTATTAGAGCCATAGACAGAGCATGGTGGTGGTGGTGGTGGTGGTGGTGGTGGCACACACCTTTAATCCCATAGATCTCTGTGTGTTCAGGGATATAGCCAGCATTGGACCTAGAGGGCTGTACATACAGACAGTGATGAGGCAGTCACGTGTTTGGGTTTACAACCAATGAGAAGGCAGAACAAAATACTATGAAAGGACAGACACACAGGAAATAGCTCTCTTTCGGGAAGCTAGGATCACTGCAGGAGGAAGGGTGAGATTTTAGCTCTGAGCTCTGATCTCTTGGCTTTCTCTTTTACATTGGTTCTGTGTTTCTTATTTAATAAGACGGTTGGTTACATCTACACCTGCCTATGATCCTACTCAATATGTTCTACTTTAAGGGATTATATATATTTTGCAGTTCTTAACTCAATTAAGGAGCATTCTCCTACTCATATAGCAGAACCCACTCATCAAGGATGTACATCACCTATCCCATGTGGAGGACGACAGCAATTCTTGACCTCTCCCATCCCCATAGTTGCTCTAACTCCAAGCTGCTCAGTATCTGCCCCTCTTGTTATCATACACATTGGAAAACACAAAGCTGGAACTGTAACAAAGAGGCACACTTTCCTTTATTCTTCCTGTAAAGTTATCTACATCAGTATTATCCATGGGGAATCTCAACACTCAGATGTATTAGTCTTAGCTACATATCTTTTTGCAATTAGCAGGGATGATGGAAGCATCATCTTCTCCCCAGCCCACTTGTACCAAAAAAAAAAAAAAAGTGAAAGGTCCAGCCTTTATTGTTTTCTCTCAGGGTCCATGGAAGAGTCTGACAACCAGCTGAGGATTTTAATCTGAGGGATAGCAAATGAATTTAAGCACACTAAGTTCTTTAGTCCATTCCTTTATTCTTCTAAGTAAAATTCTATCTACACAGTTTCTTTTCTGTTCTCATACTTAGCTCCTCTCAGTCCTACTGCTGTTCCTTCTGCTCTCAGTCCCTTCTGCTGTTCTCTTATGTCTATCTAGTTCTTTCCATGTTCCTCTCTTCTTTGTCCCGTCCAAATATATATATATATATATATATATATATACACTTGGACAAGTGTTCTGATAAAAGTCACAGTTGGCTTGTTCAGCTTATTTGGTGACTGACAACAGCTGTAGGTTGTAAAAAGTTCTGGCCATCTCTTAAAGGGATAGCTGGAAGGGTTACAAGGAAAGAAATTAAATCAATGAGAGATTGTAGGAAAAGGCAAAGAATACATGTACTACTTTATGTGATTAATAATATTTAGACATGGTTAGTCAGTTAACAGCCTTTTTCTGTTAGTCACCTGAATCTCATGACTAATCTCATAATTAGTCTACTGAGCCTAAAATCATGTATTAAAAACTGGTGTAGAAATAAATACAATGTGTTAATTGTTATGTGAATCCAAATGGGGAGGTGCTGGTGTAAGAAACTTAGGGAAACCCAGGTGCTATTGATCTCTTGAAGGACTAAGATATACCAAGGCCAGTATCCTGCACTATCCCTTCTAATTTGCTATAATTCTTCTGAAGCGTTTTGATCTAACAAGGTCAGGCATCTGCAATTCTTCTCTGTGAAAGTTCTATGAGGACACTTTGTCTAGCTAATATTTACCTTGTCATTTGCTAAAGATGGAGAGTAAGACCTCTAAGTGTCTACAGTCCACATGGAACAATAGATATAGTATGAAGCATATTTTAGTATGTTTCTCTTTATAAAAAAATGTACAGTTAAATAAGAAACCATCTTCTAGACTATCCACATTATGTGTGCTCATAAGATTGAGATGCAATCATGAGATTACATGTACACATAACACGGAAATACACAGTAAATGGGGAAAATCATAGCTGTTATTGCACAAGAAGTTTAGAAGAGACAGCCAATTCATTCAAAAGGCTGTAATTCCATAACAACTTGCATGATGGTTTCAACTAACAGAACCTTGATTCTGATAGGTTGACCTTCTGAACACTAGCTGTCACTGCTATATACTCCCATGGACTTTTGTTATCACTGGCTCTCAATACACTTGTGGCTCTACCAGACCCTATTGTTCTTAGTTTCCAGCACTGAGGGAAAGCCAAGTAAGAACTTGAGGCAGCTAATTGCTTTATATCTGCAGTCATTAGAAGACAGCAAAGAATTCATGCATGCTATTGCACAATTCACTTTCTCCACTCTTATATCCTTCAATATTTCTGCATAGGAAAAGGTCTGACACACGACTGATATTGGTCCTTTCACATTGATTATATTAAGGAAATCCAAACCTGGTGCTGTGTGAATGCCTGCTATTCTAGCACTCAAGAAGCAGAGGTAAGTAGATCCATGGGTTCAAGGAAGCACTATCAACAAACCTATTTCCAGTCCTGTGGTAGTATTGTGTTCCCCAAAATATTGAGGAATCTTATAAACTTATCTGGGGTCAGAGAACAGAACAGACACTAGATACAGAGGCTAGAAAATGGTGGCACTCATGCCTTTAATCTTAGCATTCCAGAGGCAGAAATCCCTCTGGATCTCTGTGAGTTCAAGGCCACATTGGAAACAGCCAGGTATGGTGACACACACCTTTAATCCCAAGAAGTGAGCCTTTAATCCCAGGGAGTGATGGCAGAAAGAGAAAGATATATAAGGCGTGAAGACAAGAAACTAGCAGCATTTGACTGGTTAAGCTTTTAGGCTTTTGAACAGCAGTTCAGCTGAGATCCATTCAGATGAGAACTCAGAGGCTTCCTTTCTGAGGAAACAAGATCAGCTGAAGAAATGGCAAGGTGAGGTAGCTGTGGCTTGTTTTGCTTTTCTGATCTTTCAGCATTCACCCCAATACCTGGCCTCAGGTTTGTTTTTATTAATAAGACCATTTAAGATTCCTGCTACACAGTCCAGCCTGGACTACATACTCAGACACTATCTAAAACAACAACAACAACAACAACAACAACAACAACAACAACAACAACAACAACAAAAGATAGCCCCACAGTGTCCAGAGGCCCATTCCATAGGTCATTCTAGATTTTAAGTTCAATACTATGCAACTTCCACTCTGTGTGAACTTGAACCCTCAGTTGCATCAAATTTCACCTCCTGGAGCCACAGGTTTAGGTTCATGATGTAATATAAATTATATTCACTTAGATTTAAAAAGTCTCCATGGTCTTTAACAACTTCAATAGTATATGAATCCAAAGTATCTTTACTTGAATTTCTATAAAATGAAACATAAATTAGATATGTCCAACATATGATGATACAAATTAAATTATTTTATTTCAAAAAGGGATGATTCAGGGTGTTAGAAAGAAACTGAAGCAAAAGCCAGCAGGGCAAATTCCAAATCTTGCAGCTCTGTGTCTTAATTTTGGGACATTTAATGTAATTTTCCCGGCTTCAAATGGCACGGGAAATTCCACCTCTCCAGCTCTGGGTACTGAAGTATGCATTGCTTCTTTCTGTAAGTCTGCTAAACCTCATACCTTCAGCTCCCCTCAGTAGACATTCTAAGGTCCTGGCATTTCGAGTTCCTTAGAGTTTCTAGTGCAACTGAGGTCACATCTTCAGGGCATTCAATAGCCTCTCAGGGTCTTTCCAGTGGTAGAGCCCACCCACTACCCATGCACTCTAGGGGCTCAATTTCTCTCCATGACTTATTCAATTCTAACTTTTTCATGGCTGTAAAAACAGTACAACTTGGTCAATTTTGCCCATTTCTGCTGCTAACCTGAGACATTGTCTGGCCCCATTGAATCAAAATTCTCTGCCAATGTCTGTGTGTTGATCTTGGGAAAACTTTTTCTAGCAGTTGAGTAACAGCGAACCCTTTCAGTTCAGGCTCTCTTCTAAATGAAGCTGAATCTTCATAAGATGAGACTTGTAGCTGGGGTTATCTCCTGGTCCTGCCTGGCCCATGGTCCGGACAAATCTCTCTCACTCACCAATGCCGCAGCTGCTCAGACCTAAATAAACACACAGATGCTTATATTATTTATAAACTGTATGGCTGTGTGGCTCAGGCTTCTTGCTATCTAGTTCTTATATCTTAAATTGACCCATTTCTATAAATCTATATCTTGTCACATGGCTCGTAGCTTACTGGTACCTTACATCCTGCTTCTCACAGTGGGGTGCTGGCACATCTCCTCTCTTATTCTTCCACTTCCCAGAATTCTCCTCTCTCCTTATCCTGCCTACACTATACTTACTGCCTGACCACTGGCAAATCAGTGTTTTATTTATCAATCAATCAGAGCAACACATTCACAGCACCCCCAGCAGAGGCCTTTGTTGGGTAGGTGTTTATCCTTAAAAAAAAAAAAAAAAATTCTGTTGTCCCAATAAAGACAATAAGGATTAGGAGATTTCTCTTTTAGTGATGCCCTTCTGCTTATCCAATTCAACTGCTTTATTCAGTAACAGACTGAATTCTGCTCTGTCCTGAAGTATTTTCTGTCAACAAAATTAGTCAATGATCTGTAAAATCAACCTCATTTAGACTCTCAGGACATGGGCAGAACAAAGCAGGTTCTTGGACAAAATATCACTTAAATGACCCCCAGTCAGGCTCTAGACAGAGACCTTTCTTTCCCCTGAGACCTCTTGAGCAGAGTCTCTACAGTTCACATTGGCCAAGAATTGTTGTATTCTTAACCTCACCATAGTAGCCCATCAGGCTCTGCTTATTGCAGTCAACTTCATTTCCAGGTCAAAGTTCTAAATTATTACAAACTGCCTCCACAAAAGAGCTACAAAAGGCCTAAGGACCACATGGTCAAAAACATCACAGTCACAGCAATGGTCCCTGTGAGTTCAACACTATGTGTTAATTTTCTTTTTACTATAATAGCTATTTCTAGAAAAGCAATTCAGGTGGTAAAGAATTCATTCTAATTCAGTTCCAGGTCATAGTCCACTACGGTTGGGAAGTCAGGTATTCAGAGGCTTGAAGCAGATTGTCACATCCTACCTATACTCACAGCAAAAGAGCTATTAATGCATGCATGCCTGCTTGTGCTTGGTTCCTTCTCCATCATTCATACATTCCAGGATCCCCTCCCTAGATCATTGTTTCACCTATAGTTGATGATTCTTCCCACCTCAGTTAATCTAATCAAAAGAAGTCTCAGAGACTCTCACAGAGATTCATCTCCCAAGTGATTTTATATTTTGTCCACTTGAGTATTAATGGTAATCATTACAAGTGTCATTTTATGACATGGCTTTTCCTGGAAGATGTGAACAGATGTTTACTCATAGAGGGTAGGGATCTGATGAGAGATTTAAGGAAAGATTCTGTGTAAGTTTACCTTGAGGGAAACAATGATATTATTAAGGCTACTTGTAGAAGCATGGGTGAGATGTTGTTAGGCAGGGTGCCTATTAAGTTGCCTCAAAAGCAGCTGCAGCTCAGAAAAGCCCATTCTATCATGAGGCACAGCTCAGATACATCGCATTCCTGGCACTTCCTACTCAATTTTCAGGCAGTTCTAAACAAGAGTAATTTCTTACCCTAGTAGCCAGCAACTGTTTATTGCTTACTGTTTATAGCATTTAAGATCTTGGTACATTCTCAATTTCCTGAGTCTTATTAACTAACCCATGTATGAAAAAAAATTAGTAAGACAAAATAACTAGACATTAGAGTATAATTACACTGAAGTTTTTTTAGTTTTTGTCTATACAGATAATTATGAGAAAGATGTTACTATTGTAGTGAAGAAATCGATGTTATATAATAGCTAGATGGAATGTATATGCTATGTTATTTTGGAATGTTAACTAAGGAAATGGTAATATTTTTGAAGAATATGATGTTTTGATATTCAATTATTATGTAAAATGTGTGTGAGTGCACACATATTTATATATAATATTTGGATGAGAAATCTGTCCTTCGTTTAGCAAAGATGTTTGCACTTCCCCTCAATCTCAAATAGCCCTTACTCAGTTGTTTCCACTATAAGGAATTGCTTGCAAGATTTTTTGTTTTAATGTGTTTACGTTTTTCTCTTACTAAAGAGCAAAATATAATTGAACACAATATAGAACATTCATTTTCTTTGCTTTGATAATATTTACAACATCTTTCATGAACTTATCAAGAAATATAAAATTCCCTATAGTTAAAACCATTCAGACCATCAGTAGGGTTTCTTAGTTTTGACGGAACTATTGATCATATAAACATTAAAATGATGTCTGCTGTAGCAAATGTCAATAAAGTAGTTGTACATTAATCAGAAAATCAATGCACTTGTCAATAGAAAGGCAACATTTGACAGAATGCTGCTGCTGCAAGACCTACTAGCCAAGGGCCAGAAGCTAAGTAACACAGCAAGTGACCTATTTATTTGACTTCAAGCTGTTTTCAAATTGTATACGAAGAAAAATCAACCAGTGAACCAAATCCTCGGAAGCTCTATAGTCATTCATTTGGAGTCTGTTTTAGAAAAGTAAAGGCTAGTTTACTACTGCAGTATACTTTATTAGTTTATTTCCTAAATATTTATATGTACCTTTTATTGTCTATTAGGGTTTAACTACATATTCCAAAAATGCAGCGAATGTATGAAAAATAATATATGTTAAGCATGTTTCTATTTTACAAATATCTTTTTAAAAGAATAATATGTATCTTAGAATCAATGTATATAATTTTCTCAAAATTATTTTAGGTATGGAAATGAACTAATCTATTAAATTAATTAAGACACTTCACTCAAGAATATAAAATAAAAGAATAAAGAGTGTTATTAAGAAAAAAAATTGCATTTGCCTTTAGAAAACATTTTATTTTATTCCAGAAAGTCAATCTACCATACCTATTTTCCTCTTTTTCTGGTTGCTTAGAAATATGTTACTCAGTAGGAAGCTCAAGTAGATAAAAGATTTTGAGTCCTTTAGTGGATAGTTGTTCAAATCATTCTTTTTCTTTTCCATAATGGCAACTGTTCTATCAGGGCTTATGAAAAAGAAAAAAAGAAATAGTAAAATATTACAAGAAAAATCCTGAGGGTATTTCTTCTTCAGTTTTTCTCCAAACTAGTGTATTGATATTAATGTGATATATATATATATATATATATATATGTGTGTGTGTGTGTGTGTGTGTGTGTCTGTGTCTGTGTGTGTGTGTGTTTTCTGTAATCTGTGGCAGCTTACAAGAATTATTCAATTTGGAAATACTCAACAATTATTTATATCGCTGCAACACCCTGACTTCTTTAAAGAATACTACAGAAAACATAGCACTGATAAATCTTCCTGTTTTTTTTTTATCTTATAAGTGTCAGAGGACAATAATTGGAAGTAAAATAATCTTTATAAATTATTAATCTTATAAATAAATTTATAAATAATATACAATTATACAATAAGGCATAAATATTCTAAAAATGACTTTAGTTCAGAAGTGATCCATTTAGAACTATTAAGCATTATTTGATATATGGAGAGATACTTAACATTTCACAAAGTTAGGACATTTTTGACTACAAACTTCAAAATAATATGTGATTCGTTACTATTTTTTCCCTCTACAATAAGGAAGAAAAGAAATATAAGACTATTTAGTATGGAACTTGGCTTTATTGTTGTTAGAAATTATATCTTGTTATAACTAAATTATTTAACATAGTTATAACCTTCTTAAAGAGATCATTCTGTGTTTCCAGAGCAATTTATTATATTTATGTCTGTTCCTTCTCATTCCAAACAAATGTCTTAGAACTTAAAGATCACAGATAATGGATGACTCACCATTGACAATTGGAACAACTTCAGCCTGAGGAATGACTACTTTAGAAAAATTATAATATTGATTAGAATGAAAATTTACAATTATTAACAAGTTAATATTATAAGTGATAATTATGTTCTTCAGAAATTTGTGATTATTTTTAAATTATGTAAGATATTGGAATAAATATCTTCTCAAAACTTCATTAACATATTAAGACTTCCCTCAGGATTCAGTTTAAATAAATTAACTCAAGTGTGGTGTAGTTAATTTGTGTGTGTTATTTAATTTCAACAATTTGCTATTTCATTTTTGCCTGATTTTAACATAAAATATGAACATTAAAAATAGTTTAGAAAACAAAAATGAAGCATTCTCCCATAAACATCATTAGGTCCTTATGAAAGTCTTAGTGAATTAGGCAGTTTTATATTACTAAATATGCTAAAATGTGGACTTTGTAACATTTTTACAGGTGAGCAATAGTATCATAATTGGCACTTGATATTTCTAATTAAAGAAGTGGAAGAACACATAATGTTGAACTCATTTGTAAATATTTTTTACATTTTCCTTAAGAGTAGTAAAATACAATTGTCAAGTTAGAGCTGTTGGTTAAAGTTATTATGTTGGAAATATTCATTATTTGTGATTGTTTCCAATTTAAAATGTGGACATTATTTTTTCAGGAGGAAATTAGTCTAACTGATCAGTCAGTACTATGGATTTTAAAAGTAGATATTCTGCACACACTAGTTTGTCTGTTCTGTGGTATATAAATGCTCCCTTCAAATTATTTAACACAAGCAATGTTAGAATAATTCATTATTCTAATTTCCCAAAGATTTTAACAGTTTATTTTCTGCTGGCAAATCTTAAATTCTAACAATGTAATTTCATCAAGCTATTCTAATTTACGTATAACTTGGAGCTGCTTTTACCCATTGATTCATATTATAAACAATCAAAATCAACTGCTAGAAGAACCTGATTCAAATCATCAAAATGTCTAATTTAATAGCAACTCATTTAGAAAGCAAAGAGATGGAATCTCAACATTTCTATTTGGAGCAACAAGTTATACAAGTGCGATTTCAAATTTTTTAATTTGGCTTCTTTATAAAATTTCATTTTTGAAGCCAATTTTTGGTTCTGGGTTCATACACTCTGATAAATTAATGCTGATTTTATCATCATTGTGATAATGAAGTTTGTGAATAGATATGCTTTCTGCTAATTACAATGTACCAGGTCTTAGTCTCATATGGTTGATCTTCTAATACTTGCAGTGCATTTGTCCTACTAGGGTCTACAGTGTGTCTATTATTATTAGTGGATCAATATGACGTTGTATGCGATACAAAAATATTCTCAAGATTTTAGTGTTATAAAATGATGAAAGACATAAGAAATAATAGATATCTGTTCCTTGGAAATAGGAACCATTTCTTAAGCCACATAGAATGTGTTTAATGAATCTGTGCCTCACCCTTACATTCAAGAGGGTGTAATCTCTTCTGGCAAAAACTACGGATCTATTTCTATACTTGGGGCTACCTCGTGTTTTAACTAGTAAAAGTTCTGTTCATTCCTCGTGATTCATTTATTTCCTTCATGGGTTTAACTTGAAAATTATATTAAGATACAGTAGGGACCACCATCTCTGTCTTATTCAAGTCCTTACTAATTGATATCATATGTCCCAGGATGCATTGTTTTCTACTTATGGCCTTTATAATGTGGTGATTTTAGTGTTTCCACATTTCTTTCTGCATTATGAGAAACCTTATGCTTCATCTGAAGGAATCAATATGCGAATGATGAGAAAGGACTAAAGGTAGGAGTTATGTTAAAGCGATCAATATGGGAGTTATGCCAAACATTCACAAAGTCAATTGCAATTACATAGTTAGGAATAAGAAATATGAGGTGGATTTTATGACCTATTGTATCTACAGTAAATTATACTTTGGGGATAAAATTGTCATAACAATAACAAGTCATATTAATGGTCTAGCTATCTTGTTCAACTGACCCAAAATGTATTTCCCTTTTCAGTTACTAGAGTAATTGCAACAGATATTTCTTTGTAAGAGCTGAATGATCATTCATGACATATTTTTAATCATATTCCACAGTCCTTTCAAAGGGTCTCAACACCTTTGTTAAATGGATCATGAATCTGAAAGGAATTTCAGTTCAAAAACTGAGCAAAAGTTTAGAAGTTTTGAATATGATGATCACTGTCTTCTTCCTGGTCCTCCATACTTAGCACCCTTTCAGACAGTACTAGGTAGTATCCATATCAGCTGACTTATATTTTCTTGCTTGTAAGTATGTCTTGCATTTTGTTTTTACCTCATTTAATATCTATGAGTCAGTCATAACACTTCCATCATAATACTCCATTTTATAGGATTACATAATATTATATTTCTCCCCAATTTTGTCCTTATTTGTTTAAGGCTGCCATTATGCACATTATTATCAGCTAGTATTTTTCTAATTAATTTTCAACCTACAGACAAATTTAGAAAGGGTAACTCCATCAGCATTGTAAGAACATTGATGCCTCTCTTCTCAGTTCATTTTCCGTAGATCTGTAAAGTAAAAACATGATGAAGTTGTGAGTTCTTGGAGGTTTCCCAGCCCCATCCCCTTAATGGTACACTCTGTCAAGGTAACTCTTTTGTTGTTTTCCCTCCCCATCTCCTCCCTATGTTCCAACCTCCTATCCCTTCTCCTCTATTCCCCCCTCCCAGTTTGCCCAAGAGATCTTAACCCTCTCCCCTTCCTGGGATGATCCCTGTGTGTCCTCCTTAGTATCCTCATCTTTATCTAGCTTCTCTGGGGTTGTGGATTGTAGCCCAGTTATCCTTTGATTTGCATCTAATATTCACTTATGAGTGAATACCCACTGTGTTTGTCTTTCGGAGTCTGGGTTACCTCACACAGGATGATTTTTTTTTTCTAGTTCCATCCATTTGCCTACAAATTTAGTGATGACAATGTTTTTGTTTTTGTTTTTTTACCACTGCATAATACTCCATTTTGTAAATGTACCACATTTTGTTTATCCATTCTTCTGTTGAAGGGCATCTAGGTTGTTTCCAGGTTCTGTCTATTACAAATAATGCTGTTATGAACATGGTTGAGCAAATCTGGACTGACAGCTGGGGAAGCTGCATGGAACAGAACAAGGCCCTCTGAATGTGAGTGAAAGTTGTGTGTCTTGATACTTTTGTAGGTCCCCTGGCAATGGGACAAAATCTTGCCCTGTATTGGGGGAAATTATTAAGGCAACTCCACATATTTAAAAAGGAGGTTTATTTTGGGGTAACTTACAGCCAGTAAAGCGATTGGTTACAGGATCCTGGAGAGGTGAGGTGCAATCCAGCTGGGTATTCTGGAAAATTCTGCTTTGTCTACCATCCAACATCCAGAATCACCAGGAAACAAGAAGTATCACACATCTGGATCTTGGATCTTAAGGGCTCCTGTCTTGGCCCTACCCCAGGGACACGTCATAGGTAGGTCCAGCAGTTACCAGAAGTGTCACTAGGGGTAGTACTTCCATGTCAAAGCTGGAACAGCTATCTACTACATCTCCCCCTTTTGTCTAAATAAGGAAGTTCTAACGTAATACAAAACTATATGCAATAGGAATGATTATCAAATATTGTCCAGGAGGAATAAGGGATGATGACCTAGACAAGATGGAACCACAACCAACAAGAACAGCATCAAACAAGAGACACATACTAAAATACTAAAATCCAGAGAAGTCTGGAGCATAGGTAAATGGCATGTTACAGAGATCATTCCAAAAGGTGTCCTATCCTAAAGAATCGAAATCTAATACTTAATATGTTCTAGCTAAGATACAAGAAGATTATAACTGTAACTGTTAGTCTTCAATCCCAACAAAGACCTGAGAAGGAATATAATAATACCAGAGAAACAAGAGAAATATACAAGCAACTTTCAGGAGTCTTGGGAGAGTAGACAGAGAGCTGGCAGCCTGAACAGTCACCTAAAGTGTCTCAGCACCATTGGTGCATTCAAATTGGCTACAGGCCTAGAGTATCTGTCAGACCATTTTACTGTCAGCAGTCAAGGCCAGGGCAGTTCTTTGCCCAGTAGGCCATTTTCTGACAAGGTGAAGACAAACTTCCAAATGGAATGTCTCAGAAGCTCAACATTCTCCGGGGATCAGATTGGTGCTGCCAGGAGCAATCGTGTCTCACATCAACAGAATTCCAAGTTATCAAAATATTTAAATGCCATATTCTCCAGGTCTATGAAGTGTTTGAAGATTGCCTATCTTTCTGACATATGTTTCTGTAAGTCTGGGCAATCTAACTAACATAACTATAGAGATGACAAACATAGGTGACTATAAATCTGTAAGTCTTATCTGCCTAGATAATGAAAGAACTAAGGCTTCACATAAACAGAGTAAACAGTCTGTAAGCAAATATACAGTAAAAGGACAATGACCTCAAAATTGTGACAATACACAAAGTAGCTAAGGCAGAGGTAGTAATGCCCAGCTAGCTCAGACATTAGAGCATGAGACTCTTAATATCAGGGTCATGGGTTTGTGCCCAACATTGGGTGCCTGATATTGGGGGAAAATATAAAAGCAAGTCCACATAGTTAAAAAGGAGATTTTTTGGGGGGTTACTTACAGCCAGTAAAGGAGTTAGTTACAGGACCCAGGAGAGGTGAGGTGCAGTCCAGCTGGGTTATTTGGAGAACTCCATTCAGTCTACCTCCCAGCATCCAGGATCACCAGGAACCAAGAGGTATCATACATCTGGATCCTGGGTCCTAAAGGCTCCTATCTTGGCCCCACCCCAGAAGTGCATCATAGGTAGGCCCAGTAGTTACCAGAATCCTCACTAGGGGTAGTACTTCCAGGCCAAAGTTGGAACAGCTATCCACTACAACCCTGGGTACACAAACTGGCTTTTTAGACCCCATTCCCTATGGTGTAATTCCTTACTCAGCTTTGATGCAGGAGGGAGGGGCTAGGTCTAGCCCTAACATGGTATAATAGCCTGTGTTGACTAACACTGTATGAGGCCTTACACTGTATGAGGAGGGCATGAGGGTGAGATGGGAGTAGGTACAGGAATTGGGAGAAGAAGAGGGAGGAGGAGCAGGGGTTGGTGTGTAAAATGAAAGAAAATCTTTGTTTAATAAAAAGTTATATATATATATATATATATAAAAGATATATATATGATAAAGAACATAATAATTACACATTTAATATTTTTAACCAGAAGATTATTTCCCCAATTTGAATAGTGACTTAAGTATACATGCATTTAGCTCTAGTTTCTTAAGTGCCTTTTTGATATCAAAGTCAAAGGATACACATATATATATATGTAATTATATATATATAGTATATATAAATATTTGTTATATATATACAGATATTTGCTATTGATTAGTTCCACCAAAATGAAATGCAAGATTAAAGATATGTAATATACAAACTCAATTGACTTATAGTCAACATAAACAATTTTAGCACAAAAGTATGAAATTGTTGCATTCTTTCCTTCTATATGTTCTCAGCTTTGTATTTATCACACTGAATACTATTATCCAAGCCACTATACATTTGGATTTTTCAGTGACCCAATAAGATTTCAAATTGTTTATCCAATTTGAGTTATATCTTAATATAATTTAGTCTTTGAGTTGCATTTTCTCTTCTTAGTTCTCAGAATTGTCCTTTTATTTTAGACATTTTATATCATAAGGACCCTACAATGCAATGTACTTGATTAATTTAAAAGTAAAGAAAAGAGACCAATCTTTACCTTAGGAGACAAGTAGTATGCATTTGGAAGTCAGAGCCTCCAACAAGAAAACCTAGATGCTAAGCCTGTTAAAACAAATTCAAACAAAAGAAAATAATACAAAAAAAAAATCATGGAGTGAATTAAGTACTTAAGAACCCATGGGAAAGGATATATAGCTCAAGTTAATCAGTTAGGTTAGGGTGATATCATTTCTGTTTTTTTTCTTATTTATATTTAATTTTTTTTCTTTCACAATTGAACTTTTTTCATGCTGACTTCCTTTTTAAAATACATTTATTTTATAATTTCATATGTAAGCACATTTATAGCATTTCTATCTTCTCTCTAGTCTCCAACCCTTGCCATATTTTTCCACTCTCTCTCAAATTTATGATCCCTTATTATATAATTATTGTCATTACATATATACATATATATTCATATATATATATATATATATATATATATATATCCTACTGAGCAGTTTATTGTCTCATATGTACATGTCTTCAAGACTGGATACATGGGGTTAGATAACATATGAGGAGGAGTGAGCACATTCCTGAAGAAAACTGTGTATTCCTCTCTTAGTAGCCATTGATGGCCTGCATCTGTCACCTAGGAGTAGGACCTTGTGAGATTCCACTCATCTACATGACAACTTGAGTTATCATTAAGTGAATCTTGTTTAGGAAACTGTAATATTGGTTTCATGGATGCAAATGGATTTTCTGTTGCCTTTAGAAGACACTATCTCACAGCAGGTATTCAGATCCTCTGGCTCTTACAATATTTACTCTTGCACTACTTCCAAAATTTCCCTGAACCTTCAATGTAGGAGTTGCACTGCAATGTATTAACTTGGCATGGACACCCCACAGTAATGTATTTTTTGGTATGTTTGTTTGGTTTTTTATTGTTTTCTTTTGTTTTGTTTTTATTTTTTGTCAATTGTAGATTTTCTGTCATTTTTTTCTGTGGTTAAAAGATTCTTTGATGAGCTGTGAAAACCACACATTCCTGTAATTGCAATGTATTTTTAATACAGTTAGATATTATGTTGGTTTTGAAACATGGCCATATTAGGTTTTCCTCTAGAATCTGTGATCTCTCCTTCAATTACAGGTAGCTGGCTAGGTGTACAGAACAAGGCATGAATTCCCTTTTGTTGAGAAATCTTAATCCAATTAGACAATGGTTGGTTAACTCTAAATTAAAGTGCAACTGCTGGAACATTGGGGCATCTTTTAGTCAGGCCATTGTTTTGGTTCCCAAACATTCTATCTGGGTAGGATTGTTGATTAATTTTTTCTCTTGGAAGCTTTCATAATATTTTTCAGTACCAGAGAATTAATTCTCAGGGAAGAGGCTTCCTAGTCAGTTCCAGATGTATCCCTCCAAGTCCCATGTCTGCAGTATGTAGTACCTTCAGCAATAGAATCTTATCTTCAAGTTCCAAAAGACAATCAAGGGTGATTGCAACATTTTATATTGTTTGTGGAGTCTCTTGAAACCCCCTAATCAGAAATTTGAAGGAAGGTTTCTCATATGTGGCACTTGGGTTATAGTTAGATATTCTATGGTGCTTGGGGACACATCATTCCATTTGAACCTATATAATGTATTATATAAGCAATTTTAAATGAGTTTACAAAATAACATATTTCCCTATATGCTTTTCAAACATCCATAGTGTTATTTGTGTCCTGACTTTGAAGTAAACTGGAGTCACGGTCATTGATTTCCTCAGCCTTATTTTTTTTCCAACTTTATCAACAGAGAACAATGATTCTTTTCTTCTTTAAACTTGAATATATCAGTTGGCCCTGGTCAGAATGCATCCCTAACCACATGCCCAGAGTCTCCACATGAGCCAGTTTATAATACCAACTGGAAACCTGTGGGTGTCATGGGCTAAATTAGTAATGGAAATCAAGATTATAATGATGGTAAACTCTGTCCAAAAGGATGATTCCTGGGTAGAAATTTACAGGGATTGTTCAAATGATAGGAAATAACACTGAGGAAAAGACTGGAATAGGTTTTAGAGTCTTTTTAATTCTAAAGTGAAAACTTTATTGGCAATGAATAAAAATAAGGGACTTGATTCACCATCATTATTAAGAGCATAATTACAGTTAGAGTGAAGTAAGTAAAACAAATTAAAATATGAACCAGACACTTCAAGTCTATCTTCACATTCACCATTTTAATGAAAACATAAAAGGTGTCTTAATCTAATTTCACTTTATAAAAAAATACAAGCAACATCATAGCCAACTTAAGGAGAAAACACATTTTGGGTTTCTTTCTTCAAATATGTTATTCCTTAAAATATAAGTAATATTAGGTATTAAAATATACCTTATACAAATGTTATTCCATTTAAATCCTACAGGAAAATTAGCTTCAGATGACATTATTTATTATAAAGAGAATAACTAACAATTCCTCAGCCATTACCAGAACTAATATTGAAAAATATGTCATATTTTTGTAAGGGTATAAACCTGTTATCTAGAGACATTTGGGATTTATTTTTAGCATAACTCAATTTCTTATGTCTTTACTTTTTATAAAGCTAATATTGCTAGGAACCATTTCAGAGTCTGACTGACAGAGAATCATATTCAGTAATATATATGGTTAAACTATGTGCTTAGACAGGGCTATTATATTAAAATAATTTAGTCTTTGAGTTACATTTCCTCTTCTTAGTTTTCAGAATTGTCCTTATATTTCAGATAAACATTTCCATGTCATTATTTCTTATTTTGCAACTGTTACTGATAACTAGTGAAGCTAATAAACTTGTAGATAAAACTGTACAATGTATTTTTTTACTGGACTGAAAGTAAATGACATAATGTTTCATTACAATAATAAAATACATAAAGATTTTTTTTTTTTTTGGTTTTTCGAGACAGGGTTTCTCTGTGTAGCTTTGCGCCTTTCCTGGGACTCACTTGGTAGTCCAGGCTGGCCTCGAACTCACAGAGATCCACCTGGCTCTGCCTCCCGAGTGCTGGGATTAAAGGCGTGCGCCACCACCGCCCAGCAAGATTATTATTTTTTAGAAATGACAAAAGTGTCAAAATAGTCACACACATAAAAGATGTGAATGAGAACTTTGCCTCCATATTTTAAAGAAAACAATTATAGTCAATTATCCACTTGAATGAATCTAACACTTGGAAGTTGGGCCTCTAGGCACAGGGAGTTATATTTTACTTATTAATTTATGTGGAAGACCCATCTTGACTGTCGGGATAACTATTCCCTTGGCAGAAGATCCTAGACTATAAAAACATGAATAAAGCAAGCTAAGCTTTAGGAAGCATCTTGAACTCTTTCCTTACAGTGGTTTGTAGGGAGTGGAGAAAGCAGTGAGTGAGTGAAGTCCTGAGTAAATGGATTTTTGACATGGTCACAACTTCATGAAGACTCAGAGATCAACTGGCCCATGAGCAAAACCATTAACCACATGGCTCATGCTCAAGAGAAATGCAAAATTGTTTCTTGGGATTCTGAGTTTAAGTATTTATGGATTGTTGATCAGTGCATACAAAGACTATCAATTACAGCTTCCTGCTCCTGTATATTTACACCTGAGAATGCTCATCTACAGCTAATAATGATCTGTAATGTCAGTCACGGGAAATCTGGAAGCCTTTTATGATCTCTGTGGGGTCTGCATTAATGTGGTGAACAGATAGATATACATGCAGGTAAAACAGTCATACACATGTAATAAATGTGTGAAGAAGAAAATAAACAATTAGACAGTGACATTTTAAGAGCTTTGCTGAAGCCAGACAGAATTATTGTAAGAACCAATGGTGGCAGATAACTTCAAGGAACAGTGTTTTGCAGACATAATACAGCAGACACATATATTAACACAACAGGATGGGGACATCATGCATAAGACTTGTGAAAGTTCCAATTGAATAGAATCCCAGCATACAATGAGAAAAGGGGGCATGTAATCCACCAGTAGTGAGTAGCTATTAGCATTTGATAGCTTCTAGAGAGACAGTGTCAGATTTTTGTTTCATGATATGACCCCTGAAACACTGATCACACAGAGGTTCTTGCTTTTATTGTACAGAGATTCGTATCTGATCATCAGCACAACAAAAGGGCCACAAAGGAAATCATGTCCTTATTATTTTACAGTTTCTCTCTGTCAGAAGTCTAAACAAAACACACTGCATTATTTGCTTTTCTTCAGATTTTTTGGTGTCTTTACCATAGCATGACACATTTTTCTCTTATCTTCTTTCCACTTCCATTGAGTCCTGTCATCTTCCCAACTTTGTATTGTGTTTTCATGTCTTTAAAAAAATTGTGCCCAGTATGTGTAGTTAGAGTTGTCTACAAGAGCATATTGGGATGTTTTCTACTTAAAATGGGCAATGTATCAGTGGCTACAGTGCTGAAGAATATGATTCCACACCCATCCAGCATTATTAGCTCTCCATGTACACACTACTGCTGTCAGTTTATAGGTAAAACAGCCAATCATGTCCAGAAGCCAACATCTTACAGTCCCCTTTCACATCTTAAAGTTGATGCATTCCTTTGACCCATGCTAAACAATTTGGAGCCTGGCAGTGGGTGCTATAGATACCCCATTTATGGATGTTTGTTCCATAGTCAATTATTCTCAGAGCACTGACTGGGTATGAATGCCTGAATTAGCTCTCTATTATCTGATGAAGGGTGAATATAGCATTAATCTATTGGCAAAAGCAAATCTATAGAAGAAAGTTTAATAGCATGTCCATTTATTATGTCCACCAAAGTCTATGACTTACTCACCCGTGGGCATTGACCAGGGTTATAATACTAAGTAGGAGTTATTCCTATGAAGTGTGCCTCAAATACAAATAGAAACTAGTTGTTTAACCCCATGATAATAAAGACACTATTGCACCAGGAGCAGCAGGTGTGGCTTTTCTGGAGGAAGTGTGTTACTCTGGGTGGATTTAGAGAATTGACAAGCCTGTGCCAGGTCAAGTATCTCTCCTTGCAGAGCAGGATGTAGCTCTCAGCTACTTGTCTAGCACTTTGCCTGCCTTCTGCCTCTCTCCCAGGATGATAACTGACTAAGCATCTGACACTGTCATTAAATGCTTTATCTTATAAGAGTTGTCTTAATCATAAGAATAGTGACTAAGACAATTATCCTTTTCTCTCAATGGACTGTACAGCATCTATCAACAGTATGAAAGTTAGCTGTCACTGATGAAGCTTGCTCCAGGTCCAATTTTATTTTTCTATGTCATCTTGCAACCAAAGTATGCAGTATTATCATCAACATGTCGTGCTATTGAATTCCAATAGATAACCTGTTAATGTATCTAGGGGTGGTAGAACCTGAGAAAATTGAGCTAATAAGTGAGACATAATTATATTCTTTGTTCTCAATCTATGAGTCATGACCCCTTCAGGGGTCGAATATCAGATATTCTGCATAGTAGATATTTACTTTACTGGTCAAAACTGTAGCAGAATCTTAATTATGGTATAGGTACGAAATAATTTTGTGGTTAAAATGAGAACTGTATTAAAGGGTTACAATATTAAAAAAAGAAAAAAAACAAAAAACAAAAACATACAAACAAAACTTTGGTTCCAAAAGTACTGACATATGTTCTTCAAGGTAAAAGCAAGGTTAGTATCAGCTATACAGCCAGTTTTATCCCAGTGTGGGTTTCAGGAGATTCTGTCTTTAAAAAGAACAAACGTCACAATCATGATGGGGAAGCCTGCAGAGACGACCACCAAACTATTTGGAACTCATGAAAGTTGCATCAATGAGTATGGAGCCTGCCTGGGACTGGGCTAGGCCCTCTGTATGGGGTGACAGTTGTGTAGCCTGATCTGCTTGGGCAGGCCCCTGGGTGGTAGGATCAGAATCCATCCCTGGTGCATGAGCAGACTTTTTGGAGCCCACTATCTATGTTGGGACACCTTGTGCAGCCTTGAGGCAGAGGGAGGGGCTTGGACTTGCCTCTACTAGATGTGCTCTTGCCTTCTTGTGGGGAGGAGTAGGGGGTGGGGTGGGAGAGGGAGGCTGGAGGAGGACTGGAGAAGGTAAGAGGGGGATCTTTCATTGGTGTGTAAAATGAATGGAAATTTTTTCTTAATAAATAAAAAAAAACAAACAAAACAAAAAAGTAGTTGTTTAACTCAATATGTTTGCCCTTCTTTAATTTCTGAGTTTTATAACAGATATACAACAGTTTAAATAATAATTAAAAGAGGATTTTGATGAGTATATATATGCATCAATTAATATGTATATAGATATTGATATATCAATAGGAAGAAAAGTAATGGGTCGGAAACATAGTGCAGTGACAACAGATTAAGCTTTTTCTAGGGCAAGGAAAGAGCACAGCCATGAAAGTGATTGCCTATCAAGAAGGAGTTTGATTCTCAGAATCCAAGTTTAAAAAAGAAAAATGCCACTATGATTGCATGCCCTTATGATCTCAGCATTTGTGAGGCAAAGATATGCAAATCCCTGGGACTTGCTGGACCACAAATCAGCTTACATAATCAGTTACAGGACAGTGAATGAACTACCTCCAAAACAACAGAACACAGAAAACAACAAAATGAAAGTAAGAGAGAGAAAGAGAGAGAGAGAGAGAGAGAGAGAGAGAGAGAGAGAGAGAGAGAGAGAGAGAGAGAAGGAGACAGACTGACAAACAGACAGAAAGATAATGCAAAGGAAAATAGAAAGGTACCATCAAAGGCACAAAAAAACAATTAAGCAAGTGTAAATCTGTCAATATTACTACGAATAGGAGGAGTACTGTTGTGGTATTGTGTTTCCCAAAATATTGTGCACTCTAATAAACTTATCAGGGTTCAGAGACAGAACAGCCACTAGATTCAAAGGCTAGAAAATGGGGGCACTCACACCTTTAATCCTAGCATTCCAGAAGCAGAAATCCATCTATTCAAGGATACAGCCAACCATGGTGACTGACTCATGCCTTTAATCCCAGAAAGCCAGACTTTAATCCCAGGGAGTGATGGTAGAAAACAGAAGGGTATATAAGGCGTGAGGACCAGAAACTAGAAGCATTTGGCTGGTTAAGCTCTTAGGTTTTGAGTAGCACAGTTCATCTGAGACCCATTCTGGATGAGGACTCAGAGGCCTCCAGTCTGAGGAAACAAGACCAGCTGAGGATGCGGTGAGGTGAGGTAGCTGTGACTTGTTCTACATCTGATCTACCAGCATTCACCCCAATAACTGGCCTCAAGTTTGATTTTATTAATAAAAACTTTATAAGATTCATGCTACAGAATACAGTAAAAATTCTCGTCAGAACATTAAGCAGATGGAGAAGCAAAAAAAAAATCTATTGTGTTTTGTACAAGACATCCACTTTAAAATGAAAGAAAATGATTTAAATGGAGGTATTATATAAGCATCAACTTAACAAGAACTGTCTGTACAATTTCTATGGAAATATCTCTCAAAGGATAAATTAATATTTAAAATTAAAGGGGAATTACATCATAATAAGTGTTAATTCACTATTAATATATTAAAATTGCTAGTAAAATAAACCCATTGTTCAGTATAATAAATATAACACTAATTATAAAATAGATGAATACAATCATACCAAGTTAAAGATAATAAATTAGGTTTAAAATGAATAGTTACATAATTCTCTAAGTACATGTATATTGGTGCGTGCATGTGTGTGTGTGTGTGTGTGTGTGTGTGTGTTTGTGTCCTTCCAAATTATTCCAACCCATATTTTTCACAAAGACAACCTTAGGCATTCTTAATGATGTACCACATTATTGGCCTCAGAGCAAGTTTAATGGATTTAATGGCTTGTAATACTATGAAGAATGCAAAATCTGTGTTTGAAATCATCAAAAGTAGGAAAATAAAAAAAAAATCGAGCATAGAAAAACTATGAATGTTTTTTCTTTTAAGTGACCATTAGATCTCCACATGTGTGCCCCCTACCACACATAAAAAAATAAATAAAATACAATAACAAATTTATAAAGGGACAATAAAGCAGAATGACCAAACTCTGTCAAGTTAGTAAAATAAGAAATGAGAATAATAGCACAACATTGCTGACAAGTCCACACTGGGCATGAGCCCAGCCCCCATCGCAGGAAGGCCACACAGAGCCAATTACATCTCCTAGAGTTAGCACTGCTGAACCACGATGTGATTCCAATCACTGACATCTGAAGACCAAGCAGAGAGTGAAGCTTGTTTCTCACTGATTTCTGAAGGTCTGAAGCAAGAAACTTCCAGATCTTCAGAAAGTCTTCACTGCTTGTATTAGCTACACTAACCTTCAGGGAGGTAAGGCCACTTCTCATCATCCTCATAAATACATGAACAACAACTGGCCTGAAGACTGAACTTCAAGCATCACTCAGCTGATTTAACACCTAAGAATTTATTAACAGCAATATCAATTTTCTTTAAAAATTAGTCTTCTCTGAGTAATGCTCCCAGGGGAAAGAGAGTAGCAAGTAGACAAGACAATGAATGGAAATTGACATTGATTTTCAAAGTTAGGTATTTTCAAAAACAATTCTCACTTCATGTATTAGGAATCCTTATTCCTTTTATTAGTACAAAGTCTTCTTTTCAGTATCCATTGAAAGGCTGCTCTGGTGGTAATAAATTCCTTTAACCTGATTTTATACTGGAAAATTTTTCTTTCCTGTGGTTTGTTACAGTTTTTCTGGGTGTAGTATTCTGGGGTTTTATTTGTAGTCTCTCCAGTTTTGTAGTATGTTAGCAAAATCATTCTGGCTTTATAGGTATGCACTCAAAAATCAGCTGTAGCTCCAATGGGTATTTCAAAAACGCTTGGTTTTTTCTCTTTCATTTTTTTTTTAGATTTATTTATTTTTCTTTAATTAGAATAGTATATTCACACCATGTGCCCACAGAGGCCAGAAGATGGCATCAGCTCCCCTAGGAAGTTGTTTGTGAGCTGCCATGTGAGTGCTGGAAATTGAACCCAGGTCCTCTGCAGGAGTAACCAGTGCTCTGCACTGCTGAGCCATCACTCCAGATATCTCTCTTACTATTTTCAATATCATTTCTTTGTTCACACTTTCTCAAATATGGGAACTAAGAAATTCTATCGATGATTAGTAAACATATATGTTTATCTCCTGTGTATATTTATATTCATATATATAGTACTTACAAATGAAAATATATCCAAGGGCCACTCATGTAAGGACAATAAACAGGCTGATCACTGATCCATATCTCTCCCCTGCTCCTGCAGATGTAGTTCCCCAAGCCTCAGCCCCAGCTCTACAGCAGAAAACCTGCTTTGGTTTCCCTTCCCTTCTGACTTGACTCTTCTTCTCCCTCAACCTTCCTTCCACCAACTCATCCCTTTTCCATACCTTAATGCCCACAGGTATTCACTGGGAACACCTCAACTTAACAGACTAGGGAAACAGGTCAGCGAAGTGAAGGCCTTCAGCAATCCCTCCTCTCCTCCAAACCCAATTCCCCAGCTTTATCCATATCCAACAGCACACCTGCATCAGTCTCCCCACCCCTCTGCCCACATTGACCGGGGATTCCAGGGATCTTCACTTCTAACCTTCCTTCCCCACTCTTATGAATCTAGAGGCAAAAATACTCAACAAAATCCTTCAAATCCAACCCAAGAATCAATCCACCATGATCAAATAGGCTTCATCCCAGGGATAAAGGGATGGTTCAATTTCATAAAATCATAAATATTATCTACTATATAACAAAATAAAAAAAAGACAATTGATAATCTCATTTGATGCATAATTACCTTTGACAAAATCTAACACCCCTTCATTATTAAATTCCTGGAGCGATTAGGGATACAAAGGACATACCTCAACAACATAACAAAGGCAGTTTAAAGCAAGCCCATAGTCAACATCAAATTATATGGAGAGAAACTCAAAGTAATTCCGCTAAAATCAGGAACAATATAAGTTTGTCCACTCTCTCCATACTTATTCAACATAGTATTTGAAGTCTTACCTATTGAAGAATAAGGCAAGTAAAGGAAATCAAGGGGTTGCCAAAAATAAATAAAAGGAAGAAACCAAAGTTTTGTCTTGTGCAGATGATATAATGGTATACATAATTGACCCTAAAAATTCCACCAGAGAATGGTTATAGCTGATACTTTCAGCAAAGTGGCTAGACAAGATTATTTACAACAATTCAGTAGCCTTTCTGTGTACAAATGACAAACAAATTGAGAAAGATATCAGGGAAACAACCTTATCTTGTTGCTGAAAAGATTTCCCTTTGCTCATGGATCATTAGAATTAACATAGTAAAAATGACCATTCTACCAAAAAAATCATCAGATTCAATGAAATTTCCATAAAAAATTCCAACACATTTATTCACAGAACTTGAAAGCACAATTGTCAACTTCATGTGGAAACACACACACACACACACACACACACACACACACACACACACACACACACACACAACAAGATTGCTAAAGCAATCATGATCCTGAACAATAAAGGAACTACAGGAGATCTCACCATTCCTGAACTCAAGCTATACTACAAAGGTATAGTAATTAAAGACAGAGAGAGAGAGAGAGAGAGAGAGAGAGAGAGAGAGAGAGAGAGAGAGAGAGAGAGAGAGAGAGAGAGAACAGCTTGGTATTGGCATAAAAACAGAAAACCTAAAAACTGGAATTGAAATGAAGACCTAGACATAAACCAACACACCTATGGATACATGGTTTTTGATAAAGAGGCCAGAAACACACACTGCTGAAAAGACAGCATCTTTAACAAATGGTATCATCGCCTGGTGGTGGTGGTGCATGCCAGGCGGTGGTGGTGCACACCTTTAATCCCAGCACTCGGGAGGCAGAGCCAGGCGGATCTCTGTGAGTTTGAGGCCAGCCTGGGCTACCAAGTGAGTTCCAGGAAAGGTGCAAAGCTACACAGAGAAACCCTGTCTCGAAAAATCAAAAAAAAAAAATGGTATCATCAAACTGAATGGCTGCATACATAAGAATGAAAATAATCCGTAAGTATTACCCTAAACAAAACTGAACTCCATATAGATCAAAGATGTCAACACAGACCCTGATAGAGGAGAAAGTTGGGAACTGCTTTGAACTTATTGGCTCAGAAGACTTCCTGAACATAACACTGATAGCACAGTCACTAAGATCACCAATGAACAATGGGACTTCATGACACTGAAAATCTTCTACACAGCAAAGGACACCATCGTTTGGACAAAGTGCACCTTACAGAATTGGAAAATATTTTTTATCAACATCCCATCTATGAGAGGGCTAACATACAAAATATATAAAGGATTCACAAAACTTGATTTCAAAAAAGAAAATAAAAACCAATAATAAATGGCGTAGAGATTTAAACAGAATTCTCAACACAGGAATCTCAAGTATCTTGGAAATGCTCAAACAAGTGTTAAACATCCTTATCCATTGGGGGGAATGCAAATCAAAACTACTTTAGATTCCATCTTATACCTGTCAGAGAGGCTAAGATCATTAATACATATGACAGCTCATGCTGGTGAGGATGTGGAGCAAGGGGAAGACTCACCATTGGTGGTAGGGGTCTAAATTTAAACAGCCACTATTGAAACCAATATAGTGGTTCCTCAGATAGATATTGATCTATCTCAAGATAAAGCTATACTGCTCTTCTGCATATAGCTGAAGGACACTTCATATTTTGACTAGGACACTTGCTCCACTATGTTCATTGGGGCTCTATTCATATTTGAGGGAGAGAGAACCACTACAGGCCATCTCTTGTCATCAAAAGAAACGTCCAGCATTAGGAGTGAGTTTCATCCAATTGAGTTGTTTGCTGAAGGAATCCCATGGAAATCCCCAAACAACCCAGGCTGCTGCCAAGACAACACAGAGCTTTCCACAAACTGTCAGCAAGGCCCTGTGGTTGAAGACAACACCCCCCACAGCTTATTGAACATGGAGAAGTAGAGCTATTGCCTAAACAGAGCCTTCATCCCCATGTTCTAGGGTCAATGATACAAAAAGATTCTTTCCAAACTACCAAAAAGGAAAGTAAACACCAACCTAACTAGAAAACATTTGATATGCAATCTGTCATGCCTGCAAAATATGCTAGGACAATGGTGGCACAAACATTGTGGTAATAACCAACCAGTCTGATTTGACTTAAGCCCTATTCCATGAGCTGGAACCCATACCTGACACTGCTTAGGTGACCACAAGAGACTATAGCACAAAGACCAAGGTTAAAACCAAATACTACTGATCTTAATTAAATAGAAATGTAACAGTAAAATGACTCCCAAGACTACTATACTCATAGATCAGCATCTTACACACACACACACACACACACACACACACAAGCACGCGCGCACATAAGCACGCGTGCACACACACACACACATACCACATACACAGAGCGAGTGAGGGATGGAGAGAGATGGAGAGAGAGAGAAAGAGAGAGAGAGAGAGAGAGAGAGAGAGAGAGAGAGAGAGAGAGAGAGAGAGAGAGAGAGAGAGAGCTTAGAATACAACGCTATAAAAGAGATGTCTCCACCAAACCCTTGACTTCAGAACTCAGGGATCCCTGTGAAGGAAGTGGCAGAATGAGTTGGGGAAAGAGAGGCGACAGAGAAAAATAGGAGAGCAAAGCCCTCTAAAACAGCTGATTTGTGCTCATATGAACTCAGAGAGACTGAAGCAGCAGCCACAGGACTACACTGGTCTGCACCAGGTCCTCTGCCTATAGACTGTAGCTTTCAGGTAGTACTTTTATGGGACTCCTAAGTGTGTTAACAAGGGGGTTGTTAATTCTTATGCCTTCTCTTGGGCGTCTTTCATTTTTCTGGTGGGTTGTCTTCTCCAACTTTGATATGATTATCTGTATTTTATTATATTTTATTTTGTTATGTTTCGTTGTTATCTCCTAGAAGAAGCTTGTTCTTTTCTAGAGTGACAGGAAAGGAGTGGATCTTGATGGGAAAGCAGGTTGGGAGGAATTGTGTGGGATAGAGGGATTATATTGTAAGAAAAATGGATCTGTGGTTAATAAAGGAGGAAATATATTCTACCAATGATGAATTAATAAACATATGTTTATGTACTTTGTATATTTATATAATATATATATATATATAGATATAGATATTTATGAAAATATAGAAGTCTATAAAATACAGTGTTACTTTTATGGTTCACAAATTAATTATACTAATGTTATTTTTGTAATAAATATATTTAATTTTTTAGCTTTATTAAATACTAAAAAGCATAGATTGTTTAATTTTAAATTTAAATTTTGTTTATAACACAACATGAGATTAAGTTATACTTACTACATTTACTAAAATTGTTATAATCTCCTCAGTCTATGGTGAAATGTATGATAAAAATCCTCAAACAATTTTTATATTCTGTTATTTTTCATTTAATTTTCAATATTATATGTAATTAAACATGTACCCTAGTTTTTCTTTCTTATAGCTTTGCATACTTTTTTATATGGCCTTAAACAAGATAATGCATTCTTGCTTTTCGCCTTTTTGCTTACCATTAAATTTCCAGATCAAATGATTGATTTATTTTTCATGTTTAGGAGAGTCAAATGAATTAATAGGAGTGAACGTTTTCTGCACTTATTATTAATATATATATGTTGTCATTTTTACAAGAGGAAGTATGAATATGTGTTTTCATGTATACAGGGGTTTTATTTCAAATGCAAATGTTTTAGTTTATTTTTCAAACTATTATCATATTATCTGAGTATGTTAACAGAGTACCTATTCTACATTTTTGGTTAAACTCTTCAAACTGTTATTTGGCTATGAAAATGACATAATTTCTATCTGTCAACTAAACACATGAAATCTGAGCCACTTACAACTTTCCTTGAGTCACTGAATATCTAACACACTTTAAAGGGCAAGGAGAGTGGAAATCCTGCAGTTTTTATTTCTCTCGTATTCTGCTTCGTTTTCGGTCTCTAGAGTAGAAAAAGTTACTTGCACTGTAAAAACGTCAGCGCTGTACATTTGGTTTTTAGTGTGTTCTAATCCTCAATACCAATTAGCACATTTTATGACTCTATTTGGATGCTCTCCAAATTTATCTGTGCCACTACCCTTCATAATTACTTTATTTAAAGAGGCTGCCTCAGCCCTTGCTGTTTAGAGGTGGTCTGCTATCAACTGCTGGAATTGCTACATATATTGAGCAGATGTCTCTGCTACAGATTTTTAATTAGTTGCAGAGTATTTGTAATTTTCCTCATATTTCCAAGGATCTTAGTCATTCGTTGCCAGACCTCCAGGTCACCATTCAAATCAGACAGAAAACACCCAAGGGAAGGCAACATCCAAGACCAAGCATATGTCCTGGTACTCTTTCAGCTTAACAACTTGGCAATTAGAGTGCAAATAAAAAGTAAAAAAAAAAATGAGAGGAAGACAGACTGGGAAGAAGAAAGAGAAAGAAGGAAGGAAAGAAAGAAAGAAAAAAGGAAGGAAGGAAGAAAGAAAAAAGGAAGAAATAAAGAATGAATGAAAGAAAAAAGAAAGAAAGAAAGAAAGAAAGAAAGAAAGAAAGAAAGAAAGAAAGAAAGAAAGAAAGAAAGAAAGAAAGAAAGAAAGAGAGAGAAAGGAAAGTCAAACATTTGATTCTCTGTAGACTGTGAAAGAAAATTTAACAATCTTGCAATTTTCTGAGAATGCCCCTTATGTTCACTCAGCTATTCCAAGGAGAGAATACTGAAAAATGTTTCTGAGTACCTTGGTGACAGAAGTAACATTTTGACTGTACAAAATAACCCAGAAAACACCTAGAAGAAAACAAGAGAGAGATGATGGTTTATGATCTACATGTAAGAGGGATCAGGAAGTGTTTAAGATGCTCATCATATGTGAAATTCAAGATTACATAATGTCCTGGTAAGTCTACATCTTCTGATGGTATCGAAGAGGGCTTTTAAGAGCAGTCATAGCTTATACTTCTGCTCTTTTCCTTGTAACATATGGGGAAGGGCAGGACATGAAGGTTCCATTAACATCTTCCTGTGAAAATTCAGTACATAGAGAATACAAAGTGCTGATTGTTTGATGTAAAATATCATCAATCCTCATAAGATTTTACCTTATTGAACCCTTTATTCTTCAAGAAGGGGTGTTCATATCCAGTAAAAAAAAATCTGTCAAACAATTGGTGATAATTTTTGGTAAAGCTGGGCAAAATATGATAAACCCTGTCAACACACAGAACAATGTAACAATGTAGTACACTATGCAAATAGACATGCATACAAAACCTTCTGACAGAGCTGGTAAATAGTTTATCATTTGTAAACTGAAAATTCACAGATCAATAACAAAGATTTAGCATATAATCAGAAAATCATGTAAAATGTTCAGCATAGTTTATGAAAAAATCCAAGAATGCTGTATTACTATTTTCTCTTAGTGTAGATGTTGGAGTTAAGGTTAATAATAGCTCTACAGAGGAAAGTTTTTGGCAAAATCTTGTGATGCTGATCTTTCCTTCATTTCATTGTATCTTATCAGTTTGGGAGTTCTTAATATTTTCCATGTTTTTTTTTTTTTGGTACATTTATTTTTGTATTATGTGCCATGTGGATTTTTTTAAATTCAATCTATTTGATGTTCCATATGCTTCTTGTTCATTGAAAGGCTCTTTATGTTTGTTAGGGGAAATTTATTCTCTAATTTTGCCAAAAACATCTCCTGTGTCTTTGACCTGGGTTTCTTTTCTCTCTTCTATTCCTAATCTTCATAGATTTGATCTTTTCAGAATGTCCAAAATTTCCTGGATATTTTGTGCCTGGAATTTTCCAAATTTAACATTTTCTTTGACTGTGTTACTCACTTTCCCCCCTATTTTGTATTGATTGCCTAAGATTCTCTCTTCCATCTCTTGTTCTGGGATTCAAGGTAGAACATATGTCTACGTTTCTGAAGCAGACATGAAGGAATGGGGATGGGCTAGAAGGGAGCAGCATCTAGTGGAGTCCACAGGAGGAAAGTTGAATCTGCTCCAAGGATCTGTGGAGTCCCTGGGGAATAGAAGAGAGGAAAACAGATCCCCAGAGGTCATCTACTACAGGGCTGGAGATGGGACTGGGGAATTGTAAAACGGGATCAAGAAGGAGACTGGAGATTGCCTACCTGATTCTCAGGACACTGACTGGCTTGTTCCGAGATAGAGAATGTCTCCAGTTTCTGGCACCTGACACATTTGTTGTTTTGCTCCATTATTTAACATCTAACTTACTTTGGTTTCTTAATTTTTAGTCTCTGTCTAGAGATCCTCATCAGTGAGTTCAGTGTTCAGTGAGTACTCCTGATGTTAAAGAAGATGAGCCACTCACATCCGGTTCGTTGGTTTCCTGGGGGCCATCCCCAGCAATGGCCAAGTCCCAGAGAGGAGGTAAGGGTTGGGTGAAGGAAGAAATGAGTAGGCCATTGGTGGCAGCAAGCATCTTGCAACCTGACTAACTAGTAGTCAGAATCTATTCCTAATCTTCATAGATTTGGTCTTTTCAGAATGTCCAAAAATTCCTGGATGTTTATGCCGAATTCAGTAAGCAGGAATAGATTCATGCTGTTCCAAAGCATAGATCATATCATTTTTTGGTCCAGACGTGTCTTTAACGTTTTTTCTTGCACATCTGGTATGATGAGTTTAGTCATTATTGATAAACCGTGACAGAACAGTTATCTTTTAAAATATTTTTTACTCATCAAACCCAAACCCAATTTTTAATAATCTAGAGGCATATGACATCCTGTTCTCAGGCTGATAGCTCTTATGGCTTCAAGGATATTAGATAGAAAGATAATCTGCAAGTCGACCTGGTCAGACTGCCATATCCTAAGGAATGTATTATTAACTCTTAATGGTACCCAAGAAAAATCTCAGCACAAAGCTGCTACAGTTATTATTCAAATTCTGACATAGTACAATATTTACATCACATATCTTTTAGAATATATGTTTAATCCTGGCATTCTTTTGTTCTTTGTTCATATGACACCACAGTGGCTCTGCATGAGATAACTTTTCTCTTCTTTTTTAAATATTATATAATTTTTTTTTTCTTTTTTTGGTTTTTCGAGACAGGGTTTCTCTGTGTAGCTTTGCGCCTTTCCTGGAACTCACTTGGTAGCCCAGGCTGGCCTCGAACTCACAAAGATCCGCCTGGCTCTGCCTCCCGAGTGCTGGGATTAAAGGCGTGCGCCACCACCGCCCGGCAAATATTATATAATTTTTATTAAGGAATTTTTTATTAATTTTACATATGAACCACAGATTCCCCCTTTTACCTCTTCCTACCCCTCCAGCCTTATCCCCCAACCCGCCCCCATCCCCTCCTCCAATAAGATATGGCCTCCCATGAGGAGTCAGCAGAACCTGGTATATTCAGAAGAGGCAAGTCCAAGACACTCCTCTGCATCAAGGCTCTGCAAAGTGTCCCACTACAGGTAGTGGGCTCCAAAAAGCCAGCTCATGCACTAGGAAAGGATCCTGATTCTACTGCCAGGGGGCCCCTTAAGCAGATCAAGCTACACAACTGTCTCACTTATTCAGAGGGTATAGTCCCATCCCATGGAGACTCCAGAGTGGGAGAGCAATGAAAGAGATACCATGATTCTGGTGATATTGTGTCCACCAATATATTGTGCACCTTAATAAACTTATCTGTGGTCAGAGAACAGAACAGTTGCTAGACAGACATAGAGGTCAGAAAAAATGGTGACATACACACCTTTAATTCTAGCATTTTGTGAGTTCAAAGCCACATTGGAAACATCCAGGCATGATGACACACACCTTTAATGCAAGGAAGTGATGGCAGGAAGCAGAAAGGTATATAAGACATAAGGACCAGGAAGTAGAGCCTGGTTAAGCTTTTAGGCTTTTAACAGCAGTCCAGCTGAGATCCATTCGGATGAGGATTCAGAGGCTTACAGTCTGAGGATTCGTGGAAACAGGATTGGCTGAGAAGTTGGCGAGGTAAGGTTGGATGTGGTCTCTTCTGTCTCTCTGACCTTTCAGCATTCACCCCAATACCTGGATCTGGGTTTGTTTTTATTAATCAGACCTTCTAACAATATGTGCTATAATGATAGAGGGAGATATCATGGGGACAGGGAGAAACTGGGTGCTAGGGAAGTTCCCAGGAATCTACAAGGATGACCTCAGCTTAGACTACTAGCAATAGTGGAGAGGGTGCCTGAACTGGCTTACCCCAGTAATCAGATTGACTACCCTGTCATCATAGAGCCTTCATCCAGTAATTGATGGAAGCAGATGGAGAGATCCACAGACTATCACCAGGCTAAGCTCCAGGAGTGCAGTTGAAGATAGAGAAGAGGAATTCTGTGAGTAAGGGGCATCAAGATCATGATAGGGAAACCTACAGAGATAACCAAACCAAACCAAATTCCCAAAGTGGGAATTCATGAAATTTAGATGAGCTAACTTTTCTAAGGAAAGGATGTCCTGACACCTCATTCTTTTAACATCTTTCTACAGCAATTTTTGCTCATAGATGTAATTCTCTATGTAGGGCAAAGTTAATTCCAGCTTATTTAACTTTGTTGCTGTATATGCCCTGTAACCGCCTGAGTGCACAGTAATATGATATGTTGTCAACTTCTCTAGACAACTCTTGTTGATCTTCCTAAATAAGAACAGGAGCAGATATTTCAAAAATGGCTTAGATCCTTATAAGATTTTTATGGTGTCTTTATGTGTGCAACAACTACCAAGGTATAAGGAATACCTTCAAATATATAAGAATGCCTCCCTAAAAGCTGATAGGATAGTACACTGAGGTTTTTCCTGGGGAAGCCTAGATTCAGTACTCCTGGGAGAAGACATAAATGAATCATACAAAATTTCTCTTCAATCCAATATTTGTAAATTGTAAAAATATTATATTCCTCTACATATGCAACATGAGGTGATAAAAACCAAAAGTGGCACATAGCTCTCATGCAGCTCAGCTTTGCTTGATCTTTGTCAAGCAGCTGTGCTCACTTTCTGACTTTTGCTATTCCCATCAGATATGGCTGTGCCACTAAGTAACATGGAACAAGTTGTCAAGAAGGCATCACCACAATCTAATCCACCAAAAGTCCTGGGCCATTCTTCTGCCTCCAAGAGAGCTGCCCAATGCCCAGATATAGAATGGCCTTTGGATATGATATTCAGAGTAATGAATCTCATTAAATAGTACATTTGGAAAAAATGATTGAGTGTTTAAATTACAACAAATTATAGGTCTAATTAAGTGACTAAATAAGATTTAGTTTGGTATATTTTAAAGTCAATTCTGTGTATGCATTTTCTACATGGGTGCTTATGACTTATATTATGTACATCATAAACCTGGCCAAGAAATGAGTTCTCGGGGAAAGTAAAATTGTTGAACTAGCACAAATTCATCATAATTCTTGATATAATTGGAGTTGGCTGACAAACCCCAAACCCAACAATCAAAATAAGATAAACTCGGCCACCCTTCCTCTAGTATAACCATTAAAGAACAATAAACAGTAAAGGGTACAAAGAAGGGATTTGATTAATGTTGCTACATGGTGGATAATGAATAGAATTCCAACAACCCCAAGTCAATCTTCTAACTATTCCTGTGTCACCCCCACCTGTGCCTTCATTATTAGTGACCAATCGGGATTGGATAACCTATCAAGAAAGGTATCCTTGCAAAGGACAGAATCTCCAACTGTCAGGAGTTTTTGACTGCCTATACCTCTTCATCTATGAGCAGCACCTTGTAATGTCACCACCACAATTCACAATAGCATGTGATCTGGTGTTTGCCTTGTGCTGGTCTTAAGTTTACAGCACCAGGCACAACTTCCCTCCTATTCAGTAGGCCTTAAATACATGGAAACAAGTGTTGATTATCTCTAAGGTAAGTGTCACTATTGTACCATTAGGGATATTGTACTGGGAATTTGATCACTAAATAAACTTTGTCTTTGCTTCACTTTTGGACTCTTTATTGCCTTATAAATCATTAGTGCATAAAGAAAATGAACACATTCCCATACCATTATTGGGATTTTTAAATTGAAAATACCAAATAATTTCTATAACAAGGATAACTGTAATGCTTGCAAATGTTGAAAGATTCTACACTAAGACTGTTGTGTAAAAGAGAAATCATGTTCCTGATAAGGCAGTTCTCAAATTAAACAAGAGTTCATCTTACAAAACACAGAAAGGAGATGGGTAACTCTGTGACAGTAACAACTAACTAAACATGCTTGCTGGATTCTATGATCTCTTAGATTTCTTCCAATGTGATGATAAATACTCTGACAAATGCTCAGAATTGAAAGTATAATACATTACGAAAAGGGATTCATGTCATCAGGAACTAAAAACAGCTGGTGGTTTCACATCCACAATTAGAAGACAGCACAATGAGAGCTATTCTGTTAATGTTCAGCTTTCCTTCCCCTAGGATCCCAACTAAGAGAATGTGTGGCATCCATGGAGGGCTATTTATGATACCTCAATTGATATACTCAAGATAACCCTCCACATACATGTACAGAGGTCCAATGTCTAGAATCTGTCATGTTGATAATAAACACTGACTATTCTGTTGTACTGAACAATTCAATGAGACATTTATTGAAGTTTGCATGACTCGTTATACCTCAAAGACCAACATTATCATCTAACCATTTGTGTGTTTGCAGAAAATGGACATGAGTTCATGAACAGACTGAAAAATGGTCTGTCTTCCTTGTCTCTGTAATTATACAAGAGGTTGAATGAAATCACAACTCTTCCATTTGCGGTAAATGACACAGAATTTTAGAAAAAAAATCACCATTAAATTTTGTTCAAAAGCTTTACTTTTTAGGGTAAAATGTGTTCTGATGTTTGCTGAAAACTTAGAGAGGGTATTAGAGGCCTTAGAAATCAAGAATAAATGAAGTCAAAATGTTTTTCTCTAACATAAAACCTGCCACTCTTCTAATACAGCATAACTTTAAGAGCATTTGAAGATGAGGCAGCTTCTGAAGCATTAAGACTTGAAAGTTCTCTTCAAAAGAGAAAAAGACTTTGCACCTTGTATGCAAACATAAATGTCATTGATTAGTATCAGCAATCATAACCTTACTTTTGTTTTTTGGTCAACTTACTATTTTTTTTAAGATTTGAGGCATTATTGGGGTGACATATACAAGTTATTACAACCTAAAGCTATTTTCCTTTTAACAAATTTTAATACTTTATCCTTCCTGTAACTGTTATTTTGCATTTTGCTAACTCTGAAATAATTCATTGGGCACTGGAGTCTCTTTCTCTCACTAGGGGTATGTGAGTGTGTGTATTTGTGTCTGTGTGTCTCTCTGTGTACACAGTTCTATGTATAGCTGAGTGAGATGTGCCAGACAAAAAGACTGATTGCTACTCCTCACCAGGAAGTACCAACCTCACTTTTTAAGAAAAACTCACTTGGACTTGAGGCTCAGCATTTAGTATAAGCAAGTAGATTAACAGGTGCAAATGCTCTTCCTGTATCTGCCAATACAGAGTTGGAATTAAAAGTATGACTGTTTTGCTTATTTTTTTTGTTATTCATAGGAAATTAAATTTAGGTTGTCAGGTTTGTGTGGTAAGCCTTTTACAACTGAGCTGTTTCCTCTAAAGCCTACCATTGTCAATCTATAATTATCAATTTGATCTTCTCTAATAATCTAACTCTATAGTATACTCAAAAGTTTAAATGTTAAAGACAAATATTCAGCAAGACCAGATGCACAATTATTAGGGTGCTCTGTATGTATACCTGACAATGAGATCAGTGTTAGCCCTTCAAATTAGATATACTGGATTCTGCTTTGCACCTTAATGAAGTGCTAGCAACATCATAGATTTCAGATACCTCATGAAAAAAATGCCCGGCTTTTGGGGGGTAAAATTAAGTATAATAATATGCTGTATGTATTTGTTTTTTCACATGATTTGATATTCAGATGATGATATTCTGTCTTCTTATAACCAAAGACTGAATTTTACCTAATCTCTCAACTCTTACTTTTTCAGGCTGAAACTTTTAGTGCCTGGATAGGTAGGGTGTAGAGAGAAGTTCATCACTGGAGAAGTTAGAGAAAACTGATCTTCAATCACAGTCTAATTATAAAGTATTAACATTTAACTAAATACATTTTATAGATGTTTTTATTTTGTGGAGAATGTTAACAGAATGGGAATATTTAAACTCATAAGTAAATTATCCCACTTAGTGATTTTATTTATGTAATTAAAGAAATGCATCCTGATGTTGTTAAGCATAAATGTAAGCATACATACATTTTGATGTTATCAATTTATTATTATTTTTAAAATGTACCCTGCATTAGGAATTATCTTAGTGACTTTAAAGATGAGTTAACTTTTATAGAAACAAATACTCATAAAAAAGTTTGTAAGAGCCTAAGTCCAGTGAGAGAAAGCATATATATTGTCCTCTAGAGACCTGAATGTTTGAATTTTTGTCACTTACCAGGTCAGTTAGATTAGTAGAAGTATTTCACCTTTAAAAAGAATAATGAAATACTGTCATGAAATAAATTCAAGCTGTATATCTATTATAATTCAACAGACACATGTATATCAAAATGACTAAATGATCCATTGTACTATTAGAATAATAACAAATATAAGGCCAAAAATTCCCCAAAAAAAGTAAACTAAGACAATGAAAAAAGTAAAACAAACAAATTAATAATAAATATTCTATGTTCCAGCCATTGTGATCTCCTAATATTAGGTCTCAATCCTTAAATCCATAGTTTCTTCCTGTAAAAGGCACTCCTATTCATGCCTTCATTTCCAAGGATATATCATACTATTTTCCATTTGATAATATGAAAATGTATTGTACTTTTAATCTCTAAAATCACTTTATCAAATATATATATAGCTGAAATAATCAAAAGATCTATTTCTACATGTCATATATTTAATCCATAAAAGGTACAAATAGAACATAAAATCATGACTCAGATATCTCAGTGCTTCTCCATACTCATGAAACTTTAGCACCTTAAGATGGCAATTTAAAAGGTTAATAACAGCCTAGATTCTCTGTAACTTTTAGCAACACACATTATACTCACCTAATCAACCATTTCCATAGAATAATTCTACTATTAATGGAATTCCACAGGCTTTGTTATAACTTCCATGAATTTCCTTGGATGGTTGTTTATTTGTATGTGCTTAGTATATTCATAAATGTATTCATAACCACCAAAATGAAGTGACTACTTTATCTTATCAAAAGAAATAACTGTGTGTTAGTGAAACCATATTACATCAAATTTAAAAAAAAATAAAACTATGGTAAAGAGAAATATTTTCTTGATAAATATCTTTAGTTTCAAGTGCTACAAGTTTGATGAATCTTTCACTTAGATGCAAGTGAAATACTCTCTCCCTGTTTTCAGTGAGTATGTCTAAACCTATCCAAAGAAGAATAGCACATTAGTGCTCTGAGGATAATTTCTCCAGAATTATGTTAGGCATTCCTCCTTGAAAATTATTTTTTGAGATAAAAGAATATGTTAATGTGCCAAGTTATGGTTATGTTCATCTTTCTAAAGTGTTTTTTTAAGAAACTAAAAATACACATTAGGATTAAAATGTTGCCATAAAGCAAGTTATAAATCAAAGTAATACCATCAAGTGAAAGACATGGCTATAAAGACATGGTGGCAATTATGTTTTGGTTAACTGATGAAATTATTTTTCAGATTCACAAGAACTTAGAGCAGTACTGAAAATACACATATAAATAATAATGGATGCTGTGATTTAGGATGTGATATGATTGACTAATTTGTTAATATTGTAGCACCTAGCTCTTCTGAGGCAAGAGAAATGATTTCTCACCGAAGTGGTTATGTCATTCTACTCATCATGCTTAGTTAATTTAAAGATACTTTATGTTTATCAGGGGATATTCTTAAATGCTTGTAACTAAATTGTAAATATTGAATGAACATTCTTTTTGTTTGTTTGTTTTTTTTTTTTTTTTTTTTTTTTTTTTTTTTTTTTTTTTTTTTTTTTTTTTTTGAGACAGCGTTTCACTGTGTAGCTTTGCGCCTTTCCTGGAACTCACTTTGGAGACCAGGCTGGCCTCGAACTCACAGAGATCCACCTGGATCTGCCTCCCGAGTGCTGGGATTATAGGCGTCTGCCACCACCACCCGGCAGAATGAACATTCTTATTGTATATAAAGCACCTGGCAGAAAAAACATGCATACCTCTAAGGCACTTATAATAATTCTTGGACTGATTTGTATAAGTGCATATACAAAATCAAAATTGTAGTTGACTAGGTGCTAAAGGATAAAACAATGATTATTTTTGAGTTGGTGATAGACTTTGACACTCACTACTCCATGATGAGGGCTTTAAAGACTGTTTATTTGCCTCAACCAAATAATAGAAATTTAATTTGATTCTGTGCATGACTTTAACATCATAAAGACTTGAAACTGCAAAAATTCCTCCATAGTTGATATATAGCTATCAAGGCAGAAGAGACTACTCTGTGGTGCCCTGAACTCCCAGAATACATAAAAAATAAGCTGTCTGTGTTCTTTGGATCCCTTTTACTACATATCAAAATGAGATTCCCAGCCATTGTACAAGACTCATCCAAGAAGTTTAGCTGGAGGATTGAGTAACACTAGATGAGAAAATATGGCAACCCAGAAGAGAAATCTTAAGAGAACATAACAACTTCAAACTACATTAGGCTCATGTGTCAAAGGTTAAGAAAATATGTTTCTTCCAATAATGAGTTACCTAAACATGAAGATTTTGCAAAGAACTAAGAAAAGTGTCTTGTAGGAGGAAAAAGCAGCTTTGAAGGATACCCACATAGTAGGAGAACACCAGCTCCATCAACTTTTCTACTGAAATTCACATGCATCCAGTTATACACCCATTCTCCAACACAGATAAATAAATATCATAATGGTTGCTTAAATTGGCAATTATCTTGATGTTTCAACCCTATTTAAGCTATAATAGGTTCTAAACTTTATATGAATTCAATTATCCAGTACGTAGTTATTCTATTTGTATTACATTACTCAAAATATTTTTGTGGTATAAATTCATGTAGTTGCAAGCCAATGTATTATTCATTGCATGAATATAAATATACCATTTTCAAACTATATAAAAGTTATTCTTCAGTTCTAATAATGAACATTTTGGGTCATACTAAATTGGAGTGTTTTCCAAATCTGTCATGAAATGTTTGTAGATTCTATTGTACATATTCATGTACTTCTACTGATGTTTCAATAGGTGTCCAAATTATTAGGTAGACTCTCTAAGTCTGTGAATTTTAGAAGGATTATCATTTATTAATAGCTAATATTTGCTTATAAGTGGGTACATACCATGTTTGTCTTTCTGTGTCCGTGTTATCTCACTGGGGATTTTTTTTAGTTCCATCGATCTGCCTGCAAATTTCATGATGTCATTTTTATATCTTCTTTCCTTCCTTCCTTCCTTCCTTCCTTCCTTCCTTCCTTCCTTCCTTCCTTCCTTCCTTATGCATTTATTTTATATCACTACTGAAGTTTCCCCTCCTCTTTTCCCAGTCTCTCCACCATACTTCTCTTCTACCCTCTCATCAATTCCTATTAAAGAAAGGGCAAGCATCCCACGTATATCAACAAAATATGGAAAATCAAGTTGCAGTAAGACTAAGCATCTCCCCTCCTATTAAGGCTAGACAAGGCAACCAAGTATGAGAAATAGGGTCCCCAAAGCCTGCAAAAGTGTCAAAGACATCCCCTGATCCAACTCTTAGGAGTTACACAAGAACACTGAGCTACACAACTATAGCATACATGCAAAGGGCCTAAGTGAGTCCTGTGCAGGCTCCCTGGTTATTGATTCAGTCTCTGTGAGACATTATGAGCCCAAGTTTGTTGATTCTATGAATTTTCTATGTCCTTGTCCCCACTGACTCCTTCAATCCATTCTTCTCTTTGACAGGATTCCAAGTCTGCCTAATGTTTGGCTGAGGATTTCTGTATCTGTTTCCTTCAGTTTCTGGATGAAGCCTCTCTAATGAAAATTGGTCTAGGCACCAATCATGTTTGTCTTTCTGATTCTGGGTTACATCACTCAAGATGATTTTTTTAATGCCATCCATTTGCCTCCAAATTTCATGAGGTCTTTATTTTCAACAGCAGAGCAATGTACTATTGTGCTAATGTACATTTTCTTTATCTGTTTTTTAGATGAGGCTATCAAGGTTGATTCTAGTTTCTGGCTGTTATGGATAAAGCTTCTATGAACATAGTTGAGTAAGTGTACTTGTGGTAAGATGGAATATCCTTTGGGTATATGCACAGGAATAGTATAGCTGAGTCTTGAGGTAGATCAATTCCCAATTTTTTGAGGAACAACCATATTGATTCCCAAAGTAGCTGTACAAGTTTGCACTCCCAACAGCAATGAAGGAGTGTTATCCTTGCTCTACATCCTAGCCAGCATGAGCTATCATTTGTGATTTTAATGGTAGCCCTTCTGACAGGTATAAAATGGAATCTCAAAGTAGTTTTTTTTTCTTCTGCATTTCCATGATGGCTAAGGGTGTTGAACATTTATTTATGTTCTCAGCCATTTGAGGCTCCTCTGTTGAGAGTTCTCTGTTTAGTTCTGTATTCCATTTTTAACTGGGTTATTTGGTTTATTGATACCTAGTTTCTTGAGTTATTTATATATTTTTGATATTAACTGTCTGCCAGATATAGAGTTGGTGAAAATATTTTTCCCATTTTGCAGGGTGCCATTTTGCACTGTTTGTGGTGTATTAGTTTCATGAAGTCCCATTTATTAATTGTTGATCTTGGTGCCTGAACTATTGGTGTTCGGTTCAGGAAATTGTCTCCTGTGCCAATAAGTTTCAAGCCATTCACCACTTTCTCTCATATTACGTTCAGTGTATCTGCTTTTATTTTGAGATCTTTGAGATATTTTGAGATCTTTCTGATGTGAGTTTTCTGCAGGGTGACAGATATGGGTTTATTTGACACATGGCTCTCCCTGCATAGGGGATATACAATAGATCTTGCAGGTGGATTGTTAGAGGGTAGGAATGGGAACAGGACGGATTATGTGTTGAGTGGAGGGATAGAGAGAGATAGAGTACTTAGAGAGAGAAACGGAACTGTGTGGGCATATCTGGAGCAATGCGGAAGCCTAGTACAATGAGAACTCCCTCAAATCTATGAGACAAATTTAACTGGAGGGGGCCTATCTGGGACAATGTGGAAACCTAGTGCAGTAGGAACTCCCTCAAATCTACAAGGTTGACCCTAGTGAAGACTCCTAGCAATGGGACATACAGAGCCTAAACTGGCCCTGTTCAGTAACAGGCAATGTTTCTAGTGGTGGGACTGAGACATCTACCCAGCCACAAAACCTTGGACCTACAATTTTTTCTGTCTGGAAGATGTGCTGGGGCAATGGTAGAGCCAAACAATGACTTTTGGGAGGGGTGAACTGTAACCTTAAATTTCTCCAGTCCTGACTGGCCCTGTGGTCTTGCAACTGCTTATAAAACAATCATTCAAAGGCTTGATATTAATTGCAAATTATATGGCCTATAGCTCAGGCTTCTTATTAGCTAGCTCTTATAACTTAACTCAACCCATAACTATTAATCTATGTATCACCACGTGTTCTGTGGCCTTACCTGCTTCCTATTTCATGTTGCTCCTTGGACAGTGGTTTGGCATCTCCCCCTACTCACCTTTCTCTTTTGACTATCTCTTTTGGATTTTCCTGCCTGGCTCCATCCTGCCCTGCCATAGGCTAATGCAGCTATATTTATTAGGCAATGGGAGTAACACATATTCACAGCATACAGAAAGACATCCCACATCGCTTCCCTTTTTCTGTCTAATTAAAATGGAAGGTTTTAACTTTAGCATAGTAAAATTACATATATAGTTTATTTGTATTCAGAAAATTTAAAGAAAATATTCTATCACCTATCCTATATTTGTTAGTCTAAAGTTTCATATCAAATTTATTAAATATGAATTTTTTAAAAAATAAAAGACTTTATTTTTAAAACTATGTTTTATCATAGCCAATGAAAATTATAACTATCTAACTCTTCAACTTTATCAAAGACCCATAGAGAGATACAATATTACCTGAGTAAACAAACAGGAAGTGCATTGTAAGTAACTTCCAACGTTCTGGGAATGATAGACAACTAGCTGCCTGGACAGTCACCCAAAATTCCTCTGCAATGTTGGGGTATCCATCTTCAGCCTATAGGCCTAGAGACTCTCAATCACTTTATCCTGTGTCCTGCAGAATGTCTGGCAATTTCCTCTGCAAAGCAGGAAATGAAGGACCATATTGCCTTGTTTTGGCAAAATTCAGAGGTCATTTTTCTATGGGTTCTATATGTCCAGTTTATACAACATATTGTCAAGCAGTCCAGTCCACGCAAGAGCAGATTCTTGCCCAAAAGGTTAACTTCTGTCATAAAGAAAGCAAACTCCAAATGAAGTTTCTTTGATGCCTATCATCCTCTTTGAGGTAATTGGTGCTGCCAGCAACACATGTGTCTCACTGTCCAGTAAAGTCTAAGTTCTTAAAACATTTTAAATGCCATATTCTGTAGGTCTTTGAAGTGTTTGAAGATTACCTACTTAACTGAAATATACCTTTGTATACCTAAAAGACTTAACTAATGCAACTGTAAGTTTGATTGTCATAGATGACTATTAATCTTTGTTTGTTAATTATATTTTATAATTTTAAATAAATTGCATAAACAAAATACCTTAAACAAGAGTAGAAATATACATACAGCATAACAAAATTAACTTTAAGTTTGTGTCAATAAACTAAAATCTATAGCAATGTGAAATATTTCAAATGAATGGTTACTTTTAAAATATAAATTCAATAATCTACCCTTTTATCCTATCATATCTATATATCCTTTTCTTTTTCAGAAAGAGATTGCATTTATAATCAACCTCCTTTAAATAAAAATGAACATTTTACAAACAATATTTAGGGAATTTGGATGTAGCTTCACATACTTCTTCCTGCTGGTTGGGGGCACTGACAATCTTATGGAAATCCTGATAAAATTAAGAATTATAGTTAAATCTTGGTTGTAGTAGTCTTCTGAGGTTGTATCAACCTTTAAGGGGGTCTTAGCTGATCAAACCATATTAGCCAGGAAGCAATCCATAGGTTCTCATCTTCTGTGGAAATATAAGCAGAACCTTTTTTTCAAAGCAACATATCCTTAGTCACAAATTTTGAAATCAAGGTAGCCTTAATATATATATATATATTTGTAGATATAGATATATACATATAGATATAAATAGATATAGATAGATACAGATATAGAAATTGATTTAATTTAGTAGCCTTTACAATCAAATATCTATCTCCAGTTAAAAATCCCAAAGATAATATAATGGTCTACAGTTTCCGTATTTTTCATATAATTATCATCTTTACATTGCTTAACTTCTATATTATTATTATTATCTCTTTAAAGACTTTATTTTTAAAAACTATCTATTCCTTTAAATAACTGCATATATTCCTTTTTCTCTCTTCCAAGCACACATTCATTTTTATACACACTGTAAACTTTTTAGAGTTTTATTCCATCTGAATCTGTCTTATTGTGAATCTATAATCCTTCTCTGACCAGGAGAAATTTTAAACTGGTAAGGTGCTCAGTGACTTTGGCTGTTGGCTCTGCTTCCCTCAGTTTCCCAACATGGCAGAGGTACTGCCAGCTCTGGAATCCATTTTCATTGCCTCCGAGTCTGGGAAGCAATGGGTCTATGCCTTCATCCAGAAGTGTGTAGCCAAGAAAACTTTTCTCTCTCTCTCTCTCTCTCTCTCTCTCTCTCTCTCTCTCTCTCTCTCTCTCTCTCTCTCTCTCTCTCTCTCTCTCTCCCCTCTCTCTCTCTCTCTCTCTCTCTCTTCTCTCTCTCTCTCTCTCTCTCTCTCTCTCTCTCTCTCTCTCTCTCTTTCTTTCTTTCTTTCTGTACTAGCATAGTCTAAATCCACCATGCAGTGCTCTGCATGGCTTGGAGACATCTCTGTGTACTGTGGTAAGAACCCACCATGCTGTAGTTTAAGCCTGAATGCCTTGGCATCTCTGTATCACAGCTTACCTGAGAGAAACAACTAGTAGGCTGCTCTTGGCTGCCTTTTAGAACCTTTTTTAAAAACTTTCTCAGATTTTGGGTAGAAATTCTTGGGTGCCAAAATGTAGCCATGGTCCTACCTCGTCCTGTGGTCCCATATTTCTCCAGTCCCACCCAGCCTTGCAGTTCTGCAACCACTTATAAAATAATCATTCAGAGGATTAATATTAATTGCAAACTATATGGCCTATAGCTCAGGCTTATTGTTAGCTAGCTCTTATAACTTAACTCAACCCATAACTATTAATCTATGTATCGCCACATGTTCTGCGGCTTTACCTGCTTCCTATTCCATGTTGCTCCTTGGACAGCAGTTTGGCATCTCCTCTTACTCTCTTTTCTCTTTTCACTATATTCTCTTGGATCTTCCCTTCCTGGATCCATCTTGCCCTGCCATAGGCCAATGTAGCTTTATTTATTAGGCAATGGGAGTAACACATATTGACTGCATGCAGAAAGACAACCCACAGCAGTCAACCAATGATTTGTCCAATTTGAGCCCCATGCCACAAGAGGGATTAAACATCTGACACTTTCTGGATGGTTAGGAACCAGAGCTTGACTAGCCCAGAGACCTAGGATAGAACCAAACATGACTAGAAAAAAAAAGAAAGAAAGAAAGAAAGAAAGAAAAAAGAAAACATGTCAGTGAAATGATTCCTAGTGATACTCTCCTATCCTCATAGAATGGTGCCTACCACAATTGTCATTGGAGAGACTTCATCCAGCAACAGACAGGAGCAGATGCAAAGTCCCTTAGCAAATCATTAGGCAGAGATCAAGGAACTCTGAAGAAGAGCAGGAGGAAGGACTGTAGGATCCAGAGGGGTAGAGGTCACCAGGAGAACATGGCCCATAGAAAAACTAAGCAGAGCCGGGAGGTGGTGGCACACACCTTTAATCCCAGCACTCCAGAGGCAGAGCCAGGCAGATCTCTGTGAGTTCGAGGCCAACCTGGTCTACAAAGCGAGTTCCAGGAAAGGCACAAAACTACACAGAGAAACCCTGTCTTGAAAAACCAAAACAAAAACAAAAAACAAAACATAACAAAAACAAAAACAAAAACAAAGAAAAAAAGACGAAAAACTAAGTGGGGCTCACAGGGGCTCACAGAGACTGAAGTACATGGAGACTGTACGGGTCTGCACTAGGTCCTTTGCCTATATGTTATGGTTACATAGCTTGATATTATTGTGGGAAATCTAACAGTGGGAGGGAGAGGTGCCTCTGCCTCTTTTTACTGTTCTTGGGACCCTTTTTCTCATACTAGGTTGCCTTGTCCAGCCTTGATGAGGGTTTGTGCCTAGTCGTATCATAATTGTTATGTCATTTTTGGGGTGCTATCCCTGGGTAGCCTGATCTTTTCTGAAGGAAAACAGAAGAAGAATGAATCTGGGGGAGAGCAGAGGTGGGGGTGGGGAGACTGAGAGGAGTGGAGGAAGGAAAAATTGTTGTTGGAATGTAACAACTGAGAGAAAAAGAAATAAAAAAATGATTAAAACCAAAGTAATCTGCAAAATTGAAATCCCTATCAAAATATATGTACTTAATTTTTATTAATGTTACTTCCATTTCGGGTAATTGTCTGATTTTAAATTTCCATCTTGCAATTGCAAGAGAAGTTGTCTCTTAAGTTACTGTGTAACACATTTCCTTCCCTTGTTTCATGAAATTTTCAAACAAAATGTACTAAAAATATAGATTGAAATGCAGAGGACATATCTAGAACAGACTACATTTTATCATTATTCATCCTTTAGCAGAATACCTTTTAGCCCAGAGAGAAAAGTAATTTCTTGGGCACAGAAACTAGGCCACAGTGTTGCCTCTTTCCCTCAGCAGGGGACCAGGCTTTGCAGAGGTTATACCCTCCTTTCCTAGGTATAGTCCTGAACCTTAAAGGATTTGACTCTCTGCAGAACATTAAGTTTCTAATGGTTCTTCTTGCCAGTCTGTAAGTAGTACAACTTTGCTCACAGGAGCAAAGACGTAATGTAAGTGGTAAATGTATTTTTGGTTTTGCCACTAGCTCTGCTGTGAGATTCAACGCTCCAGAAACTCTCATAGAACTCTGGATGCTGAGTGCACACAATGGAACCTTTCAGACTTAGGATCATCTTCACTAATGCAAGTTATTTGGAGTCTAACTCTAGGATAGGTAACTGGTGCATTATGGGTTTTCCTAAGTGTTGATAGCTATGTATGTATGCTCTCCTACTAAACATCAATATCTCACTAGGTTATATACTTTATTATTTACTAGTCTTGGGATATAATCGTATTCTAAATACATGTTTGTTTCCACATTTTTTTTTTACTAAGGTATCTAAAATTGTGTATCTTACATGTAGGGATTTTAAATTATGTTTTGTTATAATTTACATTTATTACTTATACACATTGTGAATACATTTCAGAACTCTGTAGCTACCTTTACCTCCACTCATATTAGTTTCTTTGAGGAAAAAAGTATTTAATATAAATGTCATATTTGCAATCATTTACAGATATTTATTTTTCTGTGTGTGAAATAAGTAACAAAATATTTTCCATATGTCTTTGAAAATGTAATTGCTTTATTTTCACACTTAGATTTTTTAATTACATTAAAACTCTAAGTTCAATTACGTGTAATTTGCTGTACTGGGTTCTGTGAAACAGAAGTAGCTATAAATTTTGCCATGTAAACATCAAAACACTCTAATAACACTCTAAAGTCCTGCCAAATTCCATACCAAGCCATGCCAGTGTGATGAATTAATTGTCACTGTGCATGTGTGCTAAGATATCTTCCTGAATTCTCTTCAGCCTTCATCTATTTCTGCACCTTAATAGAAATATCAGAGTGTTCTTAATGTAGCTGCCTATTGTTCAATAATTTCTTTGATTTGAGAGCCATGGAGCAGCAGAGGTAATAGTCCCCCAGTGCTAATATTAGCTCATCTTCATGGAGAGCTCTCTATCTCTCTGTCTCTGTCTGTCTGACTCTAGTCTCTGTCTCTGTGTCTGTCTCGCTGTGTGTGTGTGAGAATTTGTGTGTGTGTGTGTGTGAGAGAGAGAGAGAGTGTGTGTGTTTGTGTGTGTGTGAGAGAGAGAGAGAGTGTGTGTTTGTTTGTGTGTGTGTGTGTGTGTGTGTGTGTGTGTGTGTGTGTGTGTGTGTGTGTGTGTTTCTTGAATCTAAGTTTGGCAGTTGTCAGAACCCTGGCAGCATTCTATTCTTTTCCATATATGTGCATAGTCACCAGTGAACTTGGTATTAAGCCAAAATTATAATTACTAATGAAAGTTATTTCAATTGCAAATTATCTACCCTCTTTATATTTGGTGGACATTTTCATATCTAAAAGTCTTCAGAAATTTATTTATAAATGTATTAGTAGTACAATTTACTTAATGTCCATAATGTAAAATACATCTAGAATTTGCTATAAAGCTATTTTCCGTTCCAGTTGATTTTTTTTCTTTTACAAATTATGCAAAGTAATATGTATAGTTCAGGAGTCCACATTGTTGTGTGATATTTTGATGTTGTGTGATTTTTTTTATTGTTTTTTTGACAAAAAGTTTGCTTGGAGTCAAATGGCAGAGCTAGTCACTAGCCAATCATAATGAACCACAGAGGTTTTGGAGGACTGTAGACAGATAGGACAGGAAGCAGTAAGGGCAGAGAGGGATCTAGACCTTCTTTGGAGGGAGGAATGGAGCAGGTAGGAGAGGACTGGTAGCTTCTCTACTTCTCTGATCTCTTAGGTTCTTACTCCAATACCTGACTCCTGATTTTTATTGATAAATAATAATTAGGATAATGCTTCACCACATTATTCTATTTCTGTTTTCTTTCTAAGAATGTCATATATTCTTAATGTGCAGATTCATACTATATCTTTGAACATGTATTTGTTTTAATCTTTGTTTTTCTCTTCAATATAAGATTGGCTACCTACAGTTATATTAATATCTTTTGATTTTTTTATAATTATGAGCATTTATTAACACCAAAGTAATACAGCCATGGTTGCTACATAGAAAACTCAGTTATTCATCAAATTTCCTGCCATTATGCTTACAATCTCAAATAATAGAAGGATATTGTCAGTCTATGTCAAAGCTTCCTTAACATCAAATTGGCTACTTTGGTGAATGGATGAGTTAAAGTGACCTATTTCAAAGTATTAATAGGGCTTTGAATATGACACAAAACATATTTTATATGTATCCATTTTCCCTCATTACATTAAGATAACTATAGACAAAAAGGACACTTAGAAATTTCATAAGCGCCATGAATTATTTCCCTTAGAAACTCACAGCTCACTGGCAATTGCTTGCAGCCAGTGAAAACCAACAACAAATAGGAACTAGACTAAGTCTTTGTCTTCATCCCACTAAACTTCTCCATTTTCCTCTTCCACACTAAGGGCTCCAATGACATGCCCCACACAGTGAAAAGCACCATCTCTACATGAAGTATCACATAATTACCAAGTAAGACTAGCAGGAATATTCTTGTCTGAAGAGTACTGAGCAAAAATGATAGTGGGGACGCTACATGATGACATGAAAGATGTGTAACCAAAGGCTCAGGGCATATGTCTCCAGTGATGAGGGAAGCATGTGAGAGTGCTTGCTTTTCTTCACTACATTTCTAGTGAAGTACATAAGATCTTAACATCAAGACCCTACAAATTCTTCTTGCCTAAATGCATGCATAATACTTCATAAATACTTTTAAGGTGTTCACTGCTTGTCATTATTAGCTGACACGAGCACACTGAAGAACTTTTGGTTCTTATTATCAAAGACAATTTGAAACTGCTAAATAAACATAAAGACTGTATTATTTTTATAACATAATTTTCTTAATCCCAAAAGAATATTCAGAAACAAATTAATTACAAGTTAGTTATCTGAAAACAGAAATGTATTCGATAACGTGCATAACCAAGTATTTTAGAAAATTCATGATTACAAGCATTTTAATAGCAGAATAAGAGAATCCTGGGACAGCCTTTTTTCTCTATATATGTGAGTATATATTTCTCAGTGTGTGCAAATGTATACATGCACATGGAGGCCAGAATCTTGTTAAATCACTATGCTTAGGTTTCTATTTTGTTATTATATGAACTTTTTCCTTTGTACAGTTACTTAACATAGTTGTTGTAGCTACTAGTATGTCTTCATGTTTTTGAACAAACCAAACCAAAAGAAAAAAATAAACCTTGTGCCAGTTATCTTGAAAAGACTACATTTATGATAATGGAAACAATGAAGCATTTAAAAAGTATTTTACACAACTATGCTTATAAGCTTAACATAAAATATATAATATTCAAATAGGACATGAGATGAAATATTATGCAGCTTTGGGTATCACTTTCAAGTGTGGGAATGAGCCAGGAATGGCAGCACTGATCTTTTTAGTTCTTGCACTCCAAAGGCAAAGGCAGACAGATCTCTGTGAGTCCTTGGCCAGCCAGGGCTGCATGTTTTAACCTTGTTTCAAAGAAAGTCATATTACCTGTGTGCTAATATCTATGCTTCAAACATAATCTGACTTGCCTTGTCTTGGAAGACTTCATCCTCTGTCCAGGAGTCTAGATGTTTCATGTAATACCAAATAAAAATAAATACTTAGAGTGAGATTTATAAATTTAGAATCATTCACAATTGATAATAACTTTAAAAATTCTCTTCGCAGGAAGCCAGTGGAAATTAATCCCTGTCTTGATAACAGAATGATGCTGATATATGTTTTAGGTTTTTTTTCCTTTCAAATGTCATAATTGGGTTTTATTTACTTTAAGATAGTAAAAAGGTATAAATGATACTTTTAGATTGAAAGAGGGAAATAAGAATATTAACCTTAGGTAAAAATTAGTGAGTTATATTTTATAAAAATTTTTATCCTAAAGTATCTCAACCATTCTTTTGTATAAATTCAATATATGAACATTTAAAAAATGTTTCTGCTGCTAACGTGTTTCTTTTTTTCTAACATTGCTGGATCTGGTGACTCATGCTGTATTCTCAGCACTTGGAAGATGAGGCAGGAAGATTGCCATGAGCTGGAGGCAAATTCTGGATTACAGAGTGACATGCTGTACCCTAATTCATCCCCACAAACAAAAAGACTAGTATATAGTTTTGCTACAAGGAATAAATCAGGAGCCTAGAAAAAAGTTCAATCAGTAAAGTACTTGCCACACCAGCCATAGGACCAGAGTTTGAAGCTGGACCCATGCAGATCCTGGACTCACTGGTGGCCAGCCCAGTCAAACTGATGAGCCTCAGATCCAAAAGGAAACCTGTTCTCAAAAGAAGTAAGGTGGATAGCTTCTGAGAAAGGGCATCCAAAATTACAGCAGACCAATTTAGAAAATTTAACATTGGTTGATATCCCATGAAAATATAGTGCATCCATCACCAGGGAGGCTACCTGGAAAACAGGACCCTAAGAAAGACACGAGGATCGCCCAATAATGGAGAAATGACTGAGATCTACATGAACAACATGGACATGAGTGGGAGTAATGAAGGGCAAGGGTCGAGGGAAAGAGAGCCTGTGGGAGTGGGAGATCCCAGCTGGATCAAGAACAGAGAGGGAGAACAAGGAATAGGAGACCATGGTAAATGAAGACCACATGAGAAAAGGAAGAAACAAAGTGCTATAGAGGCCCACAGAAATCCACAAAGATACCCCCACAAAAGACTGCTGGCAATGGCCGAGAGACAGCCGGAACTGACCTACTCTGGTGATAAGATGGCCAAATACCCTAATAGTCGTTCCAGAAACCCCATCCAAGGACTGAGGAATCTGGATGCAGAGATCCACGGCTAGGCCCTGGGTGAAGCTCCGGGAGTCTAATTAAGAGAAAAAGGAGGGTTTATATGAGCAAGAATTGTTGAAACCAAGGTTGGATAAAGCACAGGGACAAATAGCCAAACGAATGGAAACACATGAACTATGAACCAAAGGTTGAGGGCCCCCCAACTGGATCAGGCCCTCTGAATAGGTAAGACAGTTGATTGGCTTGATCCGTTTGAGAGGCATCTAGGCAGTGGTACCGGGTCCTGTGCTCATTGCATGAGTTGGCTGTTTGAAACCTGGGGCTTATGCAGGGAAGTTTGGCTCAGTCTGGGAGGAGGGGACTGGACCTGCCTGGACTGAGTCTACCAGGCTGATCTCAGACCTCGGGGGGTGGGCTGGGGGGAAGGGGAGGGGGGCAGGATGGGGAGAACAAGGGAATCCATGGCTGATATGTAGAACTGAATGGTATCGTAAAATAAAAGGAAAAAAAAATACAGTGCATCACAGATGGCATTGAATGTATAGGTCAATTTATGAAAATTTGTCATTGAGTAAAATATAAATTATATGATATATTGACATGGTGGATCCTGTAAGTTAAATACAATTGTAAGCTAAACAAATGGGGACATTTTCTTCAAATTCTTTTATGTTCATAATCCCATAGTATGATATGTATGCTCATTGTTTAATTATACCCTAACAATGTCATTGTGATACTAATTTTAATTTGAGTTATGACTGAAAATGATGTCACATTATGGAGATAAATAATATCTTTTTCTTTACAATTCAACAATAAATATTATGCAAAAATATTTATAAACTATTACTTATTTACAACTATTTATAGTTTTTGTCATTTAAGAGATTCCCCATTCAAATACTCATTGGGTTTCTATTTTATTTCATTATGTTTCTTTAAGTTCATTTAGCTAATATGTATTTTTATTGTTACTATTTAAATATTTAGGTTTTATCACAGTAATATCTTTTTCTTTCAGCTGAAATTACATCACAGAAATTCATAATTACCAAATTTTATACGTTTTCATTCCAGTATTAACAGGAACTAACTATTTATCTATGATTATATTTTTTATGAACTTTATCCAGCATTCTCATTCAGTGCTTTTTATTTTACTATACATACCACAGTAGACTTAATATGAATTTATGGTGATTAATAATTTGCCATCAAAGGCTATATTGAAAAAGCTGATGTTTCAATGTTTTACCACAGTGGCCATCATTTAATTTTGTCATAAGTTCTCTGATTATACTGAATATATTCAACAAATTTTCATCAAAGAAAAGAGAGAGGGAGAAAGAAAGAGGGGCAGGAAGAGAGGAAGAGAAGAGAAAGAAGATAAGGCAAGAGACAAGAATCCAGGTGACCAAGACTTATCTGAATTCAAGACACAAGATAAAAGACTCTGGAAAAGAGTTTCTAAACCTCAACAGTGGCTTATGGCTTACAATGCCTCTTCCCGGAGACAATCAATGATAATAGAATCCCAGCTGTGGCCCAGGGAGTGAGTTTTCTCTGGCTCGATTCTTGGATGTGAATTACCATTCTTGCAGCATGGATATGTGGACTGTGTGGTAGGAGCAAGCAAGTGGACGTCACTGGGACTCCTGACTCACAGAAACTTCCAGCCATCTTAGTGGGGTAGGCAGGAGCCCTCCCCCTAGGTTCTTCCTCTCCATCTCAGCAGAGAAACTGAGACAAGGATATTGGATGCAGTTGGGGGTCTATGCAAGTGTTGACATATCTCTAAGATCCTATATGCTGCTTAACTATCTCCATGCTTCTCACAATTCTAATAGTGGGTAGTTTTTATAAGCCTCATCACAAACACAACATGTCCTTGGGGGAGTGATGCAGCTTCCTTGACCTGCCACTGTCTGTGTGTCCATTATCACTTTGAAGGGATTCCTTGGTATGTAGGAATGACCTTTCTTGGGATGCTTCTAGACTTTTAAATTTTGGGTTTTTTGTCTAAGATTTTGTTAAGTTTAGATGTATCTTGTTTTGGCCTTTTTAACTAAAAGAAAAAAAGGACATAAGACTCAATCTCATCTAAATGGTGTGCTTCATCTCTACATTATGAGTCCCTACAATGACAACATAGGATCCCAGTTTCAGTAGAGCACAAGCAATAGTTTTCAATGACTTATATAGCATTATCATTATGCTAGATGCTAATCCAGATAAGCCAGTAAATGAAGCTATAATTATAACCTTAAAAATATTAAAGTAGGACAAAAAGAAAACACTATATTTTTAAAATGGTTTGTTACCAAATTATTCCATATCATCTTGGATCTTAGCCATGGATCATTCAATAGTTCAAGAATCTTTAGGAGATAGCAGTAATTATTCTCCAATATGTCAGGAAGATTATTATACCTTACACAATGACTATATGATCATTTATATGCATTTATAGAAGGGGTTGTATTTTGTTTTTGTTTTTTTTTGTGTGTGTGTGTGTATCTTCAAACCTATTGATTATTGAATTATTTAGTGTAATGGATTCTACAGAACAGCAGCAACATTTATAATTTTAATATTTCTTGATTTCAATACCTCTTCATATTAAATTTCCTTGAAAGTTAAATTCTGTGCATTAAATCTCTGTTGTTTAGGAAGTACATGTGTGCGTGGAGATGTAGCAGAGTAGCAGGCTGCTTCCTAGCATGCATGAAGTCTGAGATTTACTGTTAAGCACCCTGTAGGCAGATGTTTCTATCCTGCAAGCAGCTCCCAAATAAACACACTGAGGCTTAATATTAATGATAAATACTTGGCCAATAACCTAGACTTGTTTCTAGCTAACTCTTACACTTAAATTAACCCATATTTCTTATCTATGTCTTTCCATGTGGCTCGTGGCTTGTTACCTCATTTTTCTACATATCCTTCTTCCTTAGTGGGTGGCTGGCATTTCCTCTGACTCCAACCTTTCTATCCTTATTCAGTTTAGCTATTGGCCAGTCAGCATGTTTATTAAACCAATAATAGTGACATACATTCATATGATATACAGAAGGATTATTCCACAGCAGCACCCTATATGCACATATCTAAGAAATATATGTGAACCATTATGAGAACATTACTGACAGTATTAGAGAAGGGCCAATAGCCAAAATTTGGAGATTTGATTATTTAATGGATGACTAATCCAGATTGAGTCACTACATAGATCATAGGTAACTAATAATTTAAGAGGCTTAAATAATACTTCTAAATTAATTTATTCTTTAATCACAACTTTTTAATAAGCATTTCTCCAGAGAAATTAGAAAGTTCTTACTTTTTGAAGCAGGTTTACCTGTTAACAGAAGTGTAGCCCACTATTGTCATGAACTTCAGATTTTCCTGCTTCTGCCCATGAAAAGCTGAGATTATTAGAATGCTTAACTCTTGAGCTCAAATATAGTTATTGATAGTTTAGACCTTAAAACTTTACATGTCTTTAAATTCACTAGATTGCAGTGTGATTTTATGGTCTCAAAATTTCTCAGTTTACATTTTCTAAGCTTGTTTAAAATTAAGCATATTCAATATAGTTTTAGGTACTCACTATAGTTTGTTATAAACCAGAAAACTAGGCAGCAGCGATGACAAGAATAGAAAAAGAAGCAAATGCACCAGAGAAAGTGATGCTTATACAATTGAAGAAAAAAATGTATGGTAGGGACTGACTGATAAGGAAAGGCATTTCTGTGCTGTTAATACAGAAATGCTTTAGGTGTGGGAGAAAAGCCTGACTGTGTGTGAATGGAGACACTATAGAGCTTCCTGGAAGCCACAAAGTATCACTAAATTCCTAAGACTATAGCAGAGGGAAGACATTACTCACTAAAATGGAACACATTTTAGAGGAATTTAAATTGCATGCTAACTTAAACACAGTTCTGAAAAAGAAATAATGTCTAGTGTAAAGAGACAGGATATTAGAAGCATTACATAGGGTTAATGCTGGAATTAAATATACATACACATATGTATGTGTGTGTGTATATATATATATATATATATATATATATATATATATATATATATAAATTATTTACCAGTGACAATTATTTTACAGTAATGATTGTAAACAGCATGGGCAGATAGTTATAATAAAGGGTAACAGTAATAGTGTTTGTATGTTATGTAATTTATCTTCAAGGTCTTGCTCTTTATGATGCTCCTCTTTTCAAGAGACATCACCCTATTCATATTAAATGAAAACAGCTCTTGTGATTATGTTGGTAATTTCTGTTTCATTCACTTAACCCTTGATCAATTATGGTTGGAGGTTGTGACAACGCAAATGTAAAAATATTTTAGCTTAACTTGAAAGAATCGATCAAAGTACAACATAATTGCAACAGAAAACAATTTCAGGAGAACAGGTCAAAATAAGATAAACTGGTAAGGTTGAATTATTGTCTTTGAAATAGAAAGTCACAGTTGAATGCAAAGAAGATGGCTTAGCAGGTACAAGAACTTGCTTGACCTGCAATCTTAATGAATTCAACCACCAGATCCCACTGTGGAAGGAGACTAAGAATCCCAAAATACATGTCTGATCTCAATATACATACTGTTATCAGTGCCTGTATCAACAATCACACATGCATACACACATTAACAATAATAATAATAATAACAGAACATCTCATTTGAAAACATCGACTGAATGCATATGTGTGTGTGTGTGTGTGTGTGTATGAAAGTTTGTTCTAGATGTATAAGTAATATGTAAACTTTCTGAATATGACAGCATATAATATGAAATGAATTACCAGCTTTTCTGTGCTGCCATCACAGAAATTTTGTGAGTGTCTCAAATGAAGTTAATGATATTTTTGGTTTATTGTTATCCTTTTATTGGTCAAACTTCCTTTGGCACAATACCAGATGTAGACTGCAATCTAATTGCTTGTCAGCTTCAGAAAGCGATTAAGTTACGGTTTAATGAAATCAAACACCACACACTAATTCCTATGTAGAAAATCATTGATCCCAAGATGAGTAAGCCTATATTTAATCTGAAATTTTGGAGACAGACTACTAGTGTAGAGTATGTGATAAATGGGACTTTCCTTAGCATTGTTAAGTGTGGTGCAGGTCACCAAAATTGAGCCTGGAACACAGATAAATTACCAGACTCTTGTAAGAGTGAGTGAAGAGAAAGTAGACTTTACTAAGGGATTTATGCTGTAATAAGAAATTAATGGAAAGTGTTGGATTCAGGTTACAAAGATTCAGTACAGAGGAGAGTAGACTCTTATCCCTAGTGCACAAGTTCCCTAGGTAAACTATCCTGGACACTTTAATAGGGAAATAACAGAAAATTGACATAATTTTATTATTTGGCTAATGAGAGGACCTCACATTCATTCACATTTGTCTTTATCTAATCGCAGAAGGGATTCCACTCTGTTCTTGCACTGGCCACCCAATAGCAGGTGTTTAAAGGCCCCCTTTGCACATCTCCTGCTCTAGCTTTCTTAGGGTTTATCTTAACTATCAGCCAGCCTTTACTTTGTAGTCCAAATTGTTAACATCAATTTGTTTGTGTCCTATGATGCTATTTAAACAAAGCTACTCATATGTAGCTGGGCTTTTGTCTATGGACTGATCTGGAGTTTCCTTTCTGAGGTGGGAACAGATTTCTTAGAGACAATTCGTACTTAAAACTTTGTTTAGTAAACTACACTAGAAACAGTATTTTTAAAGCAATAATACAATAAACAATAATGCTAAATGTAATTTACCAAAAAGAAAAATTGTCAATGGAAGTTGCACTACCTGTAATTGTCTTTGGTTCTGAAAGCTTGCTTATCCCTTGCTAGATTATTTTGCCATCTCTTGCTAGCTGCAAATACCATTCATCTGTTCTGCTTCTTGATTTACTGTTTCAATACTTATATTCCAATTGTCCTTAACACCTATTCTCATCACATAATATGTGAAAAACTTGGAGTTTTCACCCTGAACCCTTTGCCCTCACTGCCCATTGTGAGTTCTGCCTAATAGATTTTCTTTTCTGTTTTTTTTCTCACAGCATTAAAGGACAAAGCCAAATAATGACTGATGTTAGAGAGGAGAAATGGAAGACATTAAGTAAAAACTGATGATGAAATGAATCTAAGAAATGTTACTATTCTCTCATTTGTTCAAGACTAGTAGTAAGGTATAAATACTGACAAATGCTTGAAAAGCACATCCTAGTGAATGAAAGATATTGTATTGCTTTACTAAATGATAATAAACATTTTAAATAGTTAAGGTTTAGCATATATTTTGCTTTTGTGTAATCATTCTCTATATCATATATCTCATGATTCATGGTTGAGAAGGCAAATCTTTGAATCCTGTATTTCAGAATACTGTGCTTATTCAGAATATTGGTGTGATGAATGAGAGCTTTTGGACCTCTGCTCAAAGAAAAAACTCTAACCTTGGCTGTTAAAAGTGTATTGTGGACAATAAGTGGGCTGACTTTATGTGCTCACTGTGAAAGCAGACTCGGTCTTGGACAAACTTTGTTTAAGGTATTGTGTTTATGAAACTCCTTTAAATTGTAATGGATGATTAAGAAATACAGATTAATAATTAGTCTTTTATGATAGTCAAACTTATAGTCATGCTGGTCAAGTTTTTTAGGTATACATAGAGATGTTTCAATTAGGTAGGTAATCTTCAAGCACTTAAAAGACCTACAGAATATGGTATTTAAAATGTTTTAAAAACAGACTTTCTAAACAGTGAGACAAGTCTGCTGCTGGCAGCACCAATTTACTTCAGAGGAAAAGATGGGTGTTGAAAAACTCCATATTGAGTTTATCTTCTTCTTGGCAGAAATAGCCATTTGACCAAGAAACTGTTCTAGCTTGAACTGCTTGACAGAATGTTGTCTCAACTGGACATGCAGGACCCATAGGAAGGTGACTACTGAACTTTGCAAGGTTAGATGGTCCTTCAGGTTCTGCTTTGCAGAAAAAAAAAAAAAAAACTTTCAGACATTCTACAAGACACAGAAAACATTGACTGAGAGACTAGATCTATGGGCTGAAGATAGATGCCCCAACATTGCAGAGGAATATTGTGTGACTGTCCAGGCAGTCAGCTGTCTCTGTCATTCTAGGGTTTGGAAGTTGCTTACAAGTCTCTTCCTGTTTACTTAGGTAATATTGTATCCTTCTGAGGTCTTTGATGTAGCTGAAGACTAGATAGTTATAATTATGGTTTTCCTTGGTTATGATAAGAGATAAGGTAGATATGAAAACTTAGACTCACAAATATAGGAAAGATAGAATATCTTTTTTAATTTTCCCAAATACAAATAGACTAGCTATTATAATTATAATTCTTGCTTGATAACTGTTTTGATATACGTAATTTTACTATGTTGAAGTTAAAACCTTCCTTTTGAATAGAAAGAAAAGGGGAAATAATGGGTGATATTGTTCTATATGCTGTGAATATGTGTTGCTCTGATTGGTTAATAAATAAAGCTGTTTGGCCAATGGTGAGGTAGAATAAGGTTAGGCAGGACATTCCAACTAGAGAGCCAGGAAGGAGAAAGGCAGAGCTGAGGAGATGCTACTAGCCGCCACCAGGAGAAGCAAGATGCAAAGGTACTGGTAATCCACAAGCCATGTGGCAAAGTATAGATTTACAGAAATGAATTAATTTAAGATGTAAGAGCTAGTCAGTAATAAACCTGAGCTAATGGCCAAGCACATATAATTAATATAAGCCTCTGTGTGTTCATTTGGGTCTGAGCAGCTGCAGGACCGCAGGGCCACAGGACAGCAGGAGCCAGGTGGGAGCAGAAAATCATACAACTACAAATAAGCTTGAGAGGCAGTTAAGTACAATACAAAATGTGAAGAAAATCACATGCTTTTCTAGAATTTTTCAATTGAAAAAATTAAGATAAAAGTAACTGATAATATATACACTGAACCATAGAAAGAATGAAGCATCATTACTACTTTTATAGATAATGAATTGATTTACATGCAAATAAGCATAAAATAACATGGTCATTAACTGAATGTATGCTGCATAATATATACTAAATCATTGCTATGCACATTCTATGCTTTATCAATTTGTTTTCAGCATATTTGGCTTACTTTATGAATATGTACATATTATCCAAATACAGTTTTTTTCTCCCTCTACTCCTCCCAGATGCTTCCCACCTCCTCTCCCTTCCAGATCTACTCCATTTCTATCTTTCAGGTGAAATAATAGGATTCTGATAAAACAAAACAAAATAAAATACAATAAGTTAAACAAAAACCATCATATCAAATTGAACAAGACAAGCCACCAGAAAAATAAAAAAAGCCCCAAGAGAATCACTTGTTTACACATTCAGGATTCCCATAAAAGTACTAAAGTGAAATCTATAGTACATAGGCAGAGGACCTAGTGCAGACCTGTGTGGGCCCTGTGATTCTTCTCAGTTGTTTTAGAGGGCCTTGTTCTCCTGGTATCCTCAGCCTCCTCTGTGTCTTCCACCCCTACTGCCTTCTCTTCTGTGGCATTCCCCAAGCTCCAACACAAGGGATTTGATGGAGACATCCCATTTAAAGCTGTGTTCCAAAGTCTCTCTCTCTCTCTCTCTCTCTCTCTCTCTCTCTCTCTCTCTCTCTCTCTCTCTCTCTCTCCCTCCCTCTCCCTCCCTCCCTCCCTCCCTCCCTCCCTCCCTCCCTCCCTCCCTCCCTCCCTCCCTCTCTCTCTCTCTCTCTCTCTCTCTCTCTCTCTCTCTCTCTCTCTCTCTCTCTCTCTCTCCCCTACCCATCCCATAGTGTTTGGTTGTAGGTCTCTGTATCTCTGTATTTGGTCCAGTCTGCTGTAAGAGGAAACCTCCCTAATTATGGCTGAATAAGGCACCAGTCATATTTATCTTTCCATTTTTTAAGAAAAACATTTAACTCTTAACTAATTAGTCTCTAAGACTAATGAGAACTTGCCCCATTGATTTCCTCTTACTTCTCTTAATAATGAAATACAGATGATCACTTTTGTTGCATACTAACCTGAGGAATTCCCCAAGTAAATTAAATGCAAGGAATATTGCCAGTATACCAATAAGCATTGATATTAATGTATAATTGACCACATTTTCGAAACACATTACACTATTTAATTTAATTTTATGCAAGCTTTGTTAGAATGCAATTACAAAGCTTTGACTTACATGAATTTTAGAATAAAATTTCTTACACCATCAATGGAAAACAAAATTAAATAGCAGCTTTATAGACGTCTACCTGGTGGAATGTGTCTGGAAGAGGTGTGAGTAAAACAACCGTGAAGCAAACTGCAACTGTAAAGTACTCAGGAAACTGTGGATGTTATAGTGATGTAGAAAGCTTCTAAAGAAACATGGAAAATATTGAGTTTTTATCTTTTATTTTATTTTATTTCTTTTTGGCTGAGTTGAGTCCAATGAATATTTGCCAGTCATCTTGAATAAACACAAAGATGTGTGTTATTGCATCCCAATGAAAAAACTCCAACTGGTATGGAGAAGATTCTGCAATCTGAACAAGTTGAGGTATTCAATATCAGTTGTAGATAAGTAATTCAAACCTACTTTAAGGTCATGAAATTACACAGTGTAGTTCATCTGAAGATGTCTGATGTGATAGTTTCTTGAAATTATAAATAAGCTTCAAATATGTTTTTGAATAAAGAAAACTTAAAATTTATTTTACTTCACTTACTGGGATCTTAGAGGATAATTTCCTAATAAATAAATTCAAGCAAAATTATGAGACAGCTTTTTTCTCTTAGAATTTTTCATTAATAACGTATTTATTTAATTGATTTTTTATTTTTGATATTAAAATTTAGTTACATTTCTCCCTTCCCTTTCTTCTTATCAAACCCTCCCATATAAGACTCCATTTTCCTTCAGTTTCGTGACCTTTTTTTCACTTATTATTGCATGAATAAATGAAAGCTTTTAAATGATCCTCTTTTTTTATTATAACTGAATTGGACATTCACTCGCATGATATTGTATATAGTAGGCTGTGATCTTTTCCCCAAATTTCTTTTATGTACTTATGTACTATAAATTTGAAGCTTCAAATGGATAAAACATAAGCAACATCTTTATTTCATTGTGCACTTTCGATTTGTTGAAGTGATTGTTAGAAATATAAGTTGCTAATTTTATCACTTTTACTTTTTATTCTGTTTTCTTTAAGACAACTCTTAAACATAGATCAGAGACTTATAAAATTATGCTTATTTGTTACTGATATTATGCACATGTTTGTGTTTTAATATATGCACATAATTTGTGTTTGTGGATATAAACATCTGCATTTATCTGAGCATATATATATGATGCTATAAGATATATGTGTTACACATATATGTATAAGTAAATAACAGAATTCTGATGAAATGAAAACAATTATTAACTAGTTTACACATGCTTGAGTTAGTAACAACTTAAGCTGTTAACACATACCATGCAATTACTTAACATACTTCATAACAAAGCAGTGATTACAATTGTTTTCCTAATTACATTTGGTTTTACTTTTGAATTATGAGTCTATATTTTGCATATACTTTCTAATAAACCTTATAAACTTTTTTTATCATGAGTTTACATAATTTCAAAACTGGGGGTGATTGCTAAAATTCACACAGAAAACCATTTTTATGGCAAATTACATAGTAGCTAATTTACCTTAATATTTGCAACATTGTAATTTCTATGTCCTTGATAGAACAGTGGTATTCTTTAACACCTTGAAGAATGAAGATCTGCTTAGACAAATGCAAACTAGGTGTGCCATTCAATAAAGGACATTGCTTCCATTTAAATCTCAAAAACCTAATACACTATTGAAAAAAATCTATCAGAAATGTAACAACTTTCAAATAAAGAGCAGGATGTATCAAAAAGAAAATTGAAAGACATGAATAACTGCAGACTCAATATATGAGTTGCATTTTCTTCACACACACACACAGAGTTTCTTATGCAGAGCATATTAAAGTATTCTTTGTTTACTGGGTATTCTATGGTTACACAGAATGGAATAAAAGTGTTATCTTAGTTATTTAGTTACTTAGTTATTTGAGATGGGGAGTCACTATGTTGACCTGGCTGGCCTTAAACTCAGAAATCCTATTGTGAAATTCTGAGCTTAAAGGTATGCATTGTCATGCCTAACTTCTCAAGTGGTTATTTTTAAATACTTGTTTCCAGCCAGAAGCTGGTGGTACATGCCTTTAATCCCAGCACTTGGGAGAAAAAACCAGGGGGATCTCTGTGAGTTTGGGGCCAGACTGGTCTACAGATTGAGTTCCAGGCTAGCCAGAGCTACATAATGAAACACTGTATTGAAAAACAATACAACAACAACAACAACAACAACAACAAAATTCCTGCAATGTAAAACAAATAAGGTCAGTATTCAGCAGTTTTGAGTAAAATAAAAAGGAATTTGGAAAACAAAATTACATTTTTCAAAGCTTGATTTCTTTTCTAAGTTACATGTGTACATGTGTGTCTGTTTGTGGGTATCTGCACATGAGTTCAAGGGTTTTGAGAGTTCAGAAGAAGGTTGTAGATTCTCTGGATCTGGAATTAGCCATGGTTGTGAGCTTTAACATGGGTGCTGGTAACTGAACTCATGTCCTCTGAATATGCACTTTTAACTAGCAAGCCATCTCCCTAGCTCACAGCATCAGCTTTATAAAGAACAGCAACTTATGTTGGGCATTTTAGTGTTTATTTACTGGAGCATTTCTATTTTCACTTGAATTGTTTAATCTCTGTCATTTTTTTGTTTTGGAAAATTTGACCTTCAAATTCTAGTAAGTGTGTTGGATGAAAGTCTTAAGGATTTTGTAAAAGGCTGAGGTTGTGGTACCTCTTGTCTAATACAAGTAAAACTGAAAATTTTGAACAATGATTTTGTAAGATGCATTTTTGAGTTGATGCTTTCATGCTAACACTTTTTTATTAAAAAGCAGAATTCAGTAAGGAAACAAAAAGAAAACAATACTATTCATAAAAAGCCTGTTACACAGTGTTTTATGACAACCAAAAAAATCATATTTTATTCCTGTAAAGTCATCATTCTCTACATGAAATAAATTACTTCTTAGTACCTAATCTACTTATGAGGTCCAGCCAACCAGTGTTATTTAATAATTACAGAAAGTATAAAAGGAAAATATTTTTATTATTAAAATCTTATGGACACAAACATTTTATTATTTTTACACTGCCTGAAAATATTTATGTCTGAAGTCTGAACAGACTTTTCTTATTTGTTAATTGATAATATCACTAGATTCAAACACGATTTACATGATGACAAATGCACCCTGCAATGATATTATCTCTACTAAGTTCCAAGTTGAGTACTCAATTATTTATTATATATATTTTTAAACATATCAACTTTAAATGATTTCTTTTTTTAGTTTTAAGGGTATGTGCATTGGTGTTTACTTGCATGGATGTCTGTGTGAGGATGTCAGATCCCCTGGTACTAGAAGTTACAGATAGTTGTGAGCTGCTATTTAGGTTCTGGGAATTGAACCCAGGTCCCTTGGAAGAGTAGCCAATGCAATTAACTGCTAAGACAGCTATCTAGCCCTGTTTACTATATCAAACTGAGATAAATTTAACAGGATTCTATAAGCACATTTTGTAATCTCCAGTTCTAGGTCTTTTGATCAAAAGTAATTGCCTCACAATTGTTTGTATGAATAGATATTAATTCTACCATTTATAATTGAAAATTCATTCCATTAGCAAATGTATCTGTGCATATGTTTGATGTATATGCAAATATGTGTATGTAAGCAATATGGATATATCACCCATATCAATTTTACATCCATCATTTTATGTTTCTGTATATCAGCTACACACCCACATACCTGTATCTTCATTCAAATTTCTTTTCCTTCGTGTGCATGAATACATTCTATTTCTTCCAATGTAGATTTAATTTAATTAACATCTTTTTCATTTATTTTACATACTAACCACAGTTTCTCCTACCTCCTTCTCTCCTCCAGTTCCCTTCTCCACCTCCATTCCCCCCCCTCCCCATCCACTTCTCCTTCATCTCCATTCAAAAGGGGAAAACCTCCCATGGGCTTGAACAAAGCACTGTACATCAAGTTGATTCAGGACCAAGCTCCTCTCCCTTTATCAAGGCTGCATGAGTTAATCCAGCATGGGGAAGAGGTTTCCAAAATCCAGCTAAGCATCAGGGACAGATCTGGATCTCACTTCTAGGAGCCTGACAAACAGACCAAGCTACAAAACTGCCACACACATACAGAGGGCCTAGGCCTGTCAACCGAGGCTCCCTAACTGTTAGTCCAGAGCCCATGAGCTCCCAGGAGCCAAGGTCAGCTGGCTCTGTGGGTTTTCCATTCATGACCTTGAACCCCTTGACTCATACAATCCCTACATCTTTTCTTCAGCAGGACTCCCAGAGCATGGCCCACTGTTTGGCTGTATATCGCTAGGTCTGCTTCCATCAGTTACTGGATGAAGGCCCCCTGATGACAATTAGGGTTGTCACCAATCTGATTACAGGAGAAGGCAGTTCAGATACCCTCTCCTCTAATGCTTGGAATATTAGCTGGGGTCATCCTTGTGGGTTCCTGGGGGTTTCCCTGACACAATGTTTCTCCATAACTCCAAAATGGGCTGCCTTATCAAGGTGTCTCTTTCATTAGTCTCCCCCTCCTTCCTGCCTCCAACCTGCCTCCGGCACCCCACCTGCCCAACCAGCTTCCTCAAGTTCCCATTCTGCGATCCCTCCAATTCCTGCCCCCAGTTTACCCAGGAGATTTTTATTTCCATTTCTCAGGGAAATCCATGTACCTTCTTTGGGCCATCCTTGTTATCTAGCCTCTCTGGGGCTGTGGATTGTAGGTTTGTGCAACATGAATCTCTAGAAGATCTTGCTAACTTCTCAGCTGACCTTGTTTCCTCAAACTGGAAGTCCTCACCTGAATGGATCTCAGCTGAACTGCTGCTCAAAAGCCCAAAAGCTTAAAAAGCCTCTAGCTTTTGGTCCTCACGCCTTATGTACTTTTCTGCTTCCTGTCATCACTTCCTGGGATTAAAGGCATGTGTCTTTTCCAAGCAAGACATGAGATCTCAAGTCCTGAGATAAAAGGTGTGTGCCACCATGCCTGGCTTCTATGTCTATCTAATGGCTGTTCTGTTATCTGATACCAGATAAGTTTATTAGGGTACACAATATATTGGGGGACACAATATCACCACAGGTTTGTTACCTAATACTTTACTCCAAATATCCACTTGTGAGTACATACCATGTTTGTTTGTTTGTTTGTTTTTTCTGGGTCTGGGTTACCTCAGAATTATTTATTTTTTTTTAGTTCCACCCATTTCCCTGAAAATTTCATGAGGTCATTGATTTTTACAGTTGAGTAATACTTCATTGTGCAAATGTAACATATTTTCCTTAACCATTCATCGGTTGAGGAGAATCTAGGTTGTTTTTAGGTTCTGGCTACTATGAATAATTCTGCTATAAACATAGCCGAACAAGTGTTCTTGTGATATGAACAAGCATTCTCTGGGAATATGCCCAGGATTGGTGTAGCTGGGGCTTGAGAGAGATTGATTCCCAATTTTCTGAGTTATCGCTAACTAATTTCCAAAGTGGCTGGATCAGTTTGCACTTCTACCAACAATGGAGGAATGTTCCCCTTACTACACATCTTCTCCAACATAAGCTGGCATCAGTGTTTTTAATCTTAGCCATTCTGATAGGTGTAAGATGGTATCTCAAAGTCATTTTGACTTGCAATTTTCCTGATGACTAAGGATGTTGAACAATTCTTTAAGTGTTTCTTTGCTATTTGAGATTATTTTTTTATTAAGAAATTTTTTTATTCATTTTACATACCAATCACAGATCCCCCTCTGCCCTCCTCCTGCTTTTCCAGCTTTCCTCTCCAACCCATCCCCCATTTCCTCCTACAAGAAGGTAAGATCTCCCATGGGGAGTCAGCCAAGCCTGGTACATTCAGTAGATGCAGGTCCAAGTCCCTCCCCCTGCCTCAAGGCTGTGCAAGGCGTCCCACCATAGGTAGTGGGCTCCAAATAGCCAGTTCACACATCAGGGATGGATCCTTTTGTTAAGAATTCACTGTTTAGGTATGTATCTCATTTTGTAACTGGATTATTTGATTGTTTGATGTTCAGTTTCTTGAGTTCATTATATATTTTGGAGATCAGCCCTCTGTCAAATGTGGGTTTGGTGAAGATCTTTCCCCATTCTATAGGCTGCTATTTTGTTTTATTGACAATGTCCTTTGCCTTATAGAAGCATTTCAGTTTCAGGAGGTCCTATTTATTAATTGTTGATCTCAGTGTCTGTGTTACTATTGTTTGTTATATTCAGGAACTAGTCTCTTGTCCCAGTAGTTAAATGATTTAAATGTGAAATTTACAAAGACCACACTTTCCTAAAATGTCTGATCGGAAAAACATTTTCAACACATGAAATAAAAAAAAAATGTGTCTTCTTTCTCATACAAGAAAAACAAATCCTGGACACATAAGACACATCCACAGGAAAGCTCACAATATCCAGGTTTCCCTCCAGGGTTTCTCAGCATGTCTGTTGATGTAATATAACCTAACAGTAATAAAGTAATATATTTATCACTCTTTTAATATCAAGGATCTACATAAATGCTGAGATTGGTGGTTTACTTTGTAATTCCACTACTGGGTAGCCCAAAATAGGTGGTTCCTAGTGCTTTCTGGGAACAACTGTAGTCAAATTGACTTTCAAGCACAGTTAGAACACCGATAAGGAGTGATTGAATAGAAACACTATCTTCCAAATGGACATACTATGTGTGTATACACAAGTATGCATACATAAAATTCACTTTATGTGATAAAATAAATACGTTTTCATTTTTATAACAGTTTGTAATTTGAAAAATACTATTTGGGGCATTTGCAAAATAATGTTGAGTTGTTTTTAGCCTTGCAGCCTTGCTCACCAATTTTAATTTGCAAATCCATAGTGCCTCATCTAGACCAGAAACATAAGACTAATGTAATGGCATCAGCTCAACAGTAGATCCCATTTAAATTTTTCATTCTCATATACATATATATGCAAATTATTTCCCCATGCATGCATCTTTGTGTAAACATCTCCACAGTCAGGAAAGAGAATCATGTAATTACTACACTACCCTGAACCAGCCACACATTATTCCTAGCTGCACTCTATCTTTACACTTCCTTCCATCATCTCAAGAATTTTATGTAAGTGACTTGCACAATGTGTAATCTTTGGAGATAGCAGGGTTTTGCACCTTAACTTTGTTGAGACAAGTGCAAGATAAAACATGTATATATAACTCAGCAGAGAAAAACAATGACATCATGAGGTTTGCAGGCAAATGGATGGATCTAGAAAAAATCATCCTGAGTGAGGTAACCCAGACTCAGAAAGACAAATATGGTATGTACTCACTCATAGGAAGATGCTAGATGTGGAACAAGGATGAGTGGACTGCTACTCACATCACCAGTGAGGCTACCTGGAAAACAGGACCCCAAGAAAGACACGGAGAAATGGATGAGATCTACATGAACAGCCTGGACATGAGTGGGAGCAATGAAGGGCGAGGGTTGAGGGAAAGAGAGCGGGAGATCATAGCTGGATCAAGAAAAGAGAGGGAGAATAAGGAATAGGAGACCATGGTAAATGAAGACCATATGAGAAAAGGAAGAAACAAAGAGCTAAAGAGGCCCACAGAAATCCACAAAGATACCCCTACAAAAGACTGCTGGCAATGGTTGAGAGACAGCCGGGACTGACCTACTCTGGTGATGGGATGGCCAAACACCCTAATAGTTGTGCCATAAACCCCATCCAAGGACTGAGCAATCTGGATGCAGACATCCATGGCTAGGCCCCTGGTAGAGCGCTGGGAGTCTAATTAGTGAGAAAGAGGAGGGTTTATATGAGCGAGAATTGTTGAAACCAAGGTTGGATAAAGCACAGGGACAAATAACCAAATGAATGGAAACACATGAACTAGGAACCAAAAGCTGAGGGGCCTCCAACTGGGTCAGGCCCTCTGAATAGGTGAGACAGTTAATTGGCTTGATCTGTTTGGGAGGCATCTAGGCAGTGGTACCAGGTCCTGGGCTTGTTGCATGAGTTAGCTGTTTGAAACCTGGGACTTATGCAGGGATGCTTGGCTCAATCTAGGAGGAGGGGACTGGATCTGCCTGGACTGAATCTATCAGGTCAATCCCAGTCCTCGGGGGAGACCTTGATCTGGAGGAGGTGGGAATGGGGGGTGGGCTGGGGGGAAGGGGAGGGGGGCAGGAAGGGGAGAACAAGGGAATCTGTGGCTATTTTCTAGAACTGAATAGTATTGTAAAATAAATAAAATAAAATAAAAACATGTATATATAGTTTATTGTTCTTATTTCTAAACATATTCTATTGTAAACATATCTCAGAATGACAATTGATTGATTTGACATATGTGCTATTCTCAATTTTTGGATGACTATGCGTTTCATTTCTCTGAATAAAAAGTGGCTGGGAATGCTCTCTCTATGTTGTATAGTGAATGTAAATGTTTGTTTCTGATAATTTTCAAATTCTTTTCAGAATGGCTGCAGTAATTTCCTTCTTCATCAGGTAAATGTACTTCATTAACTGACTATAGTTTTGTCAGTATCCACATCAATTTATATAATTTAAATATATATATTCACACACACACACAAACTTTGGCTATTCTGAGACTATATAACCAAACACACACACAAAAATGGAACAAGTAGGTTTTTAACTCAGTATTTGTACATTCACACACAAAGATAGATAGATAGATAGATAGATACATACATACATACATACATACATACATACATAAATACATACATACATAGATGATAGATAGTGTATGTATAATATGTCTATATGTATAATGTATATAGAAACACATATATGTATGTATTGTTTGTAATCAAAGAAAAATAATGTTTCTGAAACTACAGGGTTATGACAGAGTTTTTAATAAGAGAAGTTTGGTGGAACTTGACAAGTATTTTCAGAAATAAACCACTACTCTTTCTTCTTTTCTCATTTTTGGTTGCTCTAAGGTAAACAACTTTTCTCTTCTGAGGGTCCCCTGGCTTGACATTCTGCCTCCCTACACCCATGAAAGAATAAGAATGCTAACCATGGGCAGAAACTTCAGAAACCATGAGACAAACAAACCCCTTGTTTTCAATTGTTTATCATACATATTTACAGTGACCTAAAGCTGAAGCAAATGGTTTAGATCTTACCCTGTCAGGTTTCTTCCCTCTAAAATTACTCCTTGCCTTCTTAATGCATTTCATAACAGACAATAATCATGCAACGTCTACAGTAAAGAGATGAAGATTATGGGCAAACATTCCTTTTTGGAGAAATTCTGCAAGGACTGTATGCCAGTTTTCCTACATGTCACACATTCTCCTATATACTGCACAGATTTATGATCAAAACTGTATTTATATCAGTAAGAATTCAGAGATATATTTTACATTTTGAGTTGTATTACGAAATTCAATTGTGTTACAAAAATGGTTCAAGCAACAGTTACTTAGAACTCTTTCAGGTGACACATAATTCCACTAAATATGTCAACTTCATTATGCATTTTCTTTTTATCTTCTCACAGTTTGTGATACAGCTGTTTCATATGTATTTGTTGACATTGTCTTTGAATGAGACCTAACTTTAAGAAGTGGTGTTTAGAAGATTCAAGATGGCGGAGACAAGCAGACGCAGGTAGGCCTGTGGCAGCGGCCCGCGGAGGTAGACGGGTGTGGCCGACAGGGACATTTAGGCCCGAAGGCAGCTGGTGGAGACATTCAGGCCCAGCGGCGGCCCACAAAGGTGGATAGGCCCTGCGGCGGAGAGATAAGCAGATGGAGGTGGACAGGACCGGTGGCGACGGCCGACAGAGACTTTCAGGCCCAGCGGCAGCTCACAGAAGTAGACAGGCCACGCGGCAGAGACAGGCCGACACAGGTCGGTGACTCGATGAGGTGGAAGGGCCCGGTGGCAGAGGCCTACAGGGACATACAGGCCCAGTGGCAACCGGCAGAGACATACAGGTCCGGTGGCAGCCCGCAGAGGTGGATGGGCCTGGCAGCAGTGACAAGCAGAGGTAGGTGGGCCCGCGGTGGCAGCCAGCAGAGACATACAGGCCCGTTGGTCGCCCGCAGAGGCAGACAGACCCAGCTGCAGCTGACAGGGACATACAGGCCCAGCGGCGTTGACAAGCGGACACAGGTGGGCCTGTGGCAGCAGGCCACAGGGGTGGACAGGCCCGGGGACGGAGAGGGGCAGACGCAGCATGGAACGGGGACGCCCCTAGCCCCAACACCTGGGGAAGAGGCTATCTCCGTGGGTCGGAACCAGGGCGAATCTGGACAACCCAGCGCCCAACTGCTGATCCTGTGAAACCCAACAACTTGGAGGTGTTGGTGAGACTACCCTGCTCAGCTGAAACCCATCTGGGAGAGGATTCAGATGCCTACAGTTTGAAGTCTGAAGAAACAAGAACAGCTGAGGAGTTGACAAATGAACAAAACGTGACCTGGGAACACAGAAGAAGGTGCTACCCAGTCACCAAACCAGATCACCAGAATCATAAGTATATAATTCACTGACTGAAATCAGCTGTCCCTGAAGAAACAGCCCAATAGCACCAATTTAACCAAGAACCCCTACTAAACCAAGACTAAAAATTAGAACAAGAGAGGCACTCTCAGACACAGACACCACCTGCACCGCACAGAGGAAAAGATGAGTAGACGTCAGTGCAAAAATACAGGCAAAAACATAAAGACCTATATGGCAACATCAGAACCTAGTGATTCTACACCTGCAAGACCTAAACATACCATGACAGAAGAAACAGAAGAGATCAACCCTAAAAATGACTTTAAGAAGATGATAGAGGCCCTTAAAGAAGAAATAAAACATTCCCTCAATGAGGAAATAAAAACTTTCCTTAGAGAGGAAATGAAAAACTCTTTTAAAGAGGAAATAAAAAACTCCATTAAAGAGGAAATAAAAAACTCCCTTGCCGGGCATTGGTGGCACACGCCTTTAATCCCAGCACTCGGGAGGCAGAGGCAGGCGGATCTCTGTGAGTTCGAGGCCAGCCTGGACTACCAAGTGAGTCCCAGGAAAGGCACAAAGCTACACAGAGAAACCCTGTCTCGGAAAAAAAACAAAACAAAACAAAACAAAACAAAACAAAACTCCCTTAAAGAAATGGAAGAAAAAACGAACAAAAAATGGGAAGAAATCAAATCAAGCCAAGAAAAAGCCATTAAACAGATGAAAGAAACATTCCAAGATCTGAAAAATGAATTTGAGCCAATAAAGAAAACACATGCTGAGGGAATGCTGGAAATAGAAATCCTGACAAAACGAACAGGAACTACAGAAACAAGCATAACCAACCGATTGCAAGAGATGGAACAGAGAATCTCTGACACTGAAGACACGATAGAGAAAATAGATTCGTCAGTCAAAGAAAACACTAAAGACAAAAAAGTCCTAACATAAAATGTCCAGGAAATTTGGGACACCATGAAAAGACCAAACCTAAGAATAATAGGGATAGAAGAAGGAGAAGAATACCAACTCAAAGGCACAGAAAATATATTCGACAAAATCATAGAAGAAAACTTTCCTAACCTAAAGAAAGAAATACATATGAAGATACAAGAAGCTTACAGAACACCGAATAGGCTGGATCCAAAAAAAAGTCCCCTCGCCACATAATAATCAAAACACTAAACACACAGAACAAAGAAAAAATATTAAGAGCCACAAAGGAAAAAGACCAAGTAACATATAAAGGTAAACCCATCAGAATAACACCAGACTACTCAATAGAGACTATGAAAGCTAGAAGATCATGGACAAATCTCATGCAGACACTAAGAGACCACGGATGCCAACCCAGACTATTATACCAGGCAAAACTCTTAATCACCATAGGCAGAGTAAACAAAATATTCCAGGATAAAACCAGATTTAATCAATACCTGTCTACAAACCCAGCCCTACAGAAAGCACTAGAAGGGAAAATTCAACCCGAAGAAGCTAAACACATCCATGAAAAATCAAGCAATAGATAATCCCACACCAACATACACCACAGAAGAAACAAGCTGGTGTAGCTATCCTAATATCTAGAGAAAAAGGATGTTTCAAAAGAGAAGTCTTGTGGCAATGCCTCAATGGTCTAGGTAACTACCAGAACTCAGAAAAGTTGGTTGAACTTGGGATTGACTGGGAGGCCAAAGATTTAAAAAGCAGAAGATTCTCTCAAGACACAAGTTGTATGATAATAGTGTGTTGTGTGTGTGTGTGTGAATGAGAATTTGTAAATGTTGAATTCTAGGCTTCGACAATCATTGTCAGTGCAGATTAAGCTGCAAGTATTTATACTTTAAAACTTAAATTATAAAGCTAGTTACGTCTTTCTAACAACTAGTTTTATTGTTTATGAGCATATTTTACCTACATTACCTTTTCAGGATGTTGAGAAAGATGCATCACAAGCACAGGCTGGAGGCTGGGGGCTAGATGGTTTTGAGGAAGAGGTCTTGGTGGACTCTTTCATAGAGCAAAGGGAAGCAATGCCTTCTGGGAAATGAGCTAAGTTTTAATCTAGTCTTCAAGATTAGAAGTCAAAAACAAAAATATTAAGGAAAGGAAAACCTAATTGATCTTTGAAGTATTGTTATGTGGAATTGAGTGGGACTTTTGAGGCCTTTCTTCCAGAAAACAAGGACTTGGTTGTCAGGCCTATATTAGGCCTAAACCTTGGTGCCATATAGTTGTACGTAAATCATTTCAATGGAAAGTGTCTTAGTGATTGGAACTTCTAGTGTAGTTTGGAGTTCTTCCATTTGAAAAATGTGATATTTGCATGGGATTGTTTGAATCTTGTTTTCTAGTCCCTCCCCATCACCACCCTCATAGTCTGAAGGTAGATTTTTCTCTTGATAAAGGAACAAAAAAGGTGAACATCTTGTTTGTAAATAGGTATCTAGTAACTAGTGGTAAACTTGAAATGGTAGAATTCTTTAAAGCCTAATTCTAGATAGCCTCAAGAAAATGTATCTTAATTACTTTTGAACCTGTATTCACCTTGTTTTTTTTTTTTTTTTTTCAAATATCTTAAGTTATATTTTCTTTTTCAGAGCTGCTTCTTATTTGGGGCTACTTTTTTTTTTTTAATTGAGGCGTAATTCATAAAAGGGTATATTATTTTGATGAGACTTTTTACAACTGTGGCTGGAGGTCTTTCTTTAGTATTCCAAGAAGGGCCATTTTACTTATTTAGAGTTACTTTTAAAAGTCATGAGATCAACAACTTGGACTACTATGCATGTAAGTGCTAATGCAAATTAAAGCCCAAGTTGACCTCCAGCAGCAGTTCATTCTATGCTGACAGTGAGAGAACACTTTGCCTGTTAGGATACTGTTACTCGTGGACTGAAATACTGAAGAAACCCCTCCCCCTATTTTGTTTTTTTTGCAAAAATCAAGGTATATTCTAGGGTTTCCTGGTTGACCTCAACAGATAAACTGAGATGATAGTCTTAGTACAGAAATGATCTGAATGTAGATTTACAGTCTACATGTACAGCTGGCTAAATGAGATCGCTTTCACAGTTCTGCATGTATCCCATCGGCTCCCCATTAGCCACTGAACTCTTAAAACTGGTATTGTAACATTATCACAATGTTTTGCGCCAATTTTATAAACTTTACAGTGCAATATGTGTTCCTTTTCTGAGGCAAACCAAAGGTATATTTCTCAAGGTTATGCTGCTGATAGGAATTTTTATACATTTGTAATAGATAGAAATAAACCAGAAAAAAAGAAGAAAAAAGAAGTGGTGGAGGAAAAGGTGAACACTGCAAGAATACTCAAAAGGGCTGAGAGTTGCAAACGCCAAGAATGGCTTTGCATAGTAAATGGAATAGAACAGCTCTGAACTATAGCTTACTTTTCTTGGTTTGGTCTGACAGAATGATTGAATGCTTTTGTACAAAAATCAGAGCCTTAAAAACAAGGATTTGGTGAGATTGTAAAATGGTGTGCCACTTTGGCAAAACAGTTTGGTGGTTGGTCAAAATGCAAAACATTGTTACTCTGTTACTCAACAATTCTACCCTTAGGAATATATCCTCAAACTACTGAAAATGTGCATCTATGAAACATGTACATGAAGGTTTACAGAAGTGTGTTGCTAATAGTAAAAAAGTTAAAACAACTCAAATAGCTATCAAATACTGGAGAGAAATAAAATGTGGCTTATTCATACAATAGAATATTATTAAGACATAAAAATGAATGAGAAACTGACAGATTAAATGACTTTGGTGAACCTTCATAATTTCATTTGTAGATCTTTCCATTTCTAATTTATAAATACATTTGGGGTTATAAATTATAAATGTACTGCCTCCTGTCAACATTGTATACTTCTATTTGATGATTTCTGTGTCAAACATTATATGGAAATGTTTCCAAGTATTTTCTGTATTAACTGTGAATGAATAGAACAAAATAAATTGCCTGTGATGGAAAAAAAAAGAAGTGGTGTTTAATTTAATTCCAGAATGCTGTAGAAAAGAAAATAGAGATTGTCAATATGCTTATTGGTACTGAAATAACTAATCATCTAGTTTGTCTTACCAGAAAGACCAAGCAAACATGTGAGCTCATTAATGTGAGAATATAAACAAATGTACTCACATCTATTTATATATATCATCATTAATGCTCTTACAGTATTAATAAAACCATGTGCTTACAGGAGAGGTCATAGGTGAGAGCTAAGAAATAAAAAAGAGAATCAATAAAATAAATTTTGTTTGAAAACATCATGATGAAACTTAATGCCTTGTATGCTAATTAAAAAATTATAGAAGCTTTCAACTGAAGGTTTTATTCTGAGAAATAGAGAATTAAAATCTGATTCCATTTACATTGCCATTACTGAGCACATTTCCTTTTAGGTTAATGATTTGGGCATGAATTAGAATTATTATTACCCTTTCATACTGAAAAACTTATAAAGGTTACACCAGAGTTGGGAATGCACAAATATGTGTACATTATCCATATATCACAGTATTTTTATCATACAAGTAATTAAAGAAACACTATTTATATGTATATGTGTATATATGTAACAGTAATTAGTGGGAAAAAAGAAGCCATGGATTTGAAAGAGAGAAAAATAAAACAATAATACAAATTCATCATTCTCTGGTGTACCTGCTACCCTATAATCCATGCCCCTGCTAGTCAACATCAACAAAAGTTATAATTATGTATCTATTTCCATTTAGATCACAGAGTGAGGATAACAAATCATGACACAGTACAGAAAACTTAATGGAAACCCGTGGGATGCTAATTGTCCTCTGCTATTACTCTGTGATAATGTCTCACAAGTGCTGTTTAAAATGAGTCCAATAAGACATGGTGTAATTTTCTTGGTACTTTGGCTTCTAGACAGCTTTTCTAAATGCTCTAAGGACAGTTAGTGTGAAGAAGCATGCTACTGAAAGTATGAGCTTTCATTATCAACCTGTAAAGGAAGCATAGTCACCAGAAATTACAACACATTATATAATGACTTTTTAACTAATCTGAGTCCATTTGTTTTGATTTTACCCTGCTTTGGCTAGAAACATACATACGTATTTGAATACAGGTCTGGGTTTGGAAATGTGATCTGCATGATTTTATTACCTTAATAATAGAGAAACAGCTAAGACAAAAATTTATTGAAAGGAAAAGATTTGAAACCATCTTTTCTATTTAGTGGACAGTGGTAGCTTAAGAAAAACAGAGAGGGAAACTATGCAAGTAGTGTTCAAGCTATATGAGAGACAATAAACAGTTCAAATGCAGAACCTGAAAAAAGAAATAATTTGTACTACACGAGAAAATAGTTCTAAAAACAAATTTATTAACATAAGCCTCCAGAAAAACAAAATACTTTGCTATATATTAAGGACATTTGCTTAGTTGACATTTTTTTAAATAAAATGTATGTGTTGTTAGTTAAACAACATATTTTAATTTTCTATTATTAATATTGTTTTATAATCTTTAAGGTTAACTTGAATTGCAATGGCAGCAATGTATTAACTATAACACTGATCAAATTAATCTTGAGTTAAAATGAAAATGCATTAGACTACATAAACACATATAAATAAGTAAATATACTATGTTTTAAAAATTATTTATTTTACTTTTTAATTATAATTACATAATTTCTCCTTTCTCTGTCTCCCTTTATCCCTCTCATATACCTCTCCTTGGTCTTTCATATTCATGGTTTCTTTTTTGACTAATTGTTACACACATGTATGTGTATATTAGAAGATTTACCCATAGAGTCTTACCAGCATGGTTAGCACGAACATTACCAGAACAAGGACAGCAAGAAACAAGACAAAGTGGAGAGGTGAAACCCATGAGGCCTTAATAATACAAAAGAACTACAATAAACCGAGGGTTGCTGAGAGCAAGGGAATTGGTCTTTTCTAAGGAAAACTAGAACAATTGGTCATCTGCTATCAAAGGTCAGTCCTTAAATACATACAGGTAAAACCTCACATACACTGCTATGGTTGCATTTATATATTACAATACTTTTAAAATAATTAAACATACTAACTTAGTACGAATTTTAACATTTATACTTATAAGTATGTTCTATAATGAAAAGAAATTATCATAGTAGACATTTAATTCAAGTATCTCTGGTTACTCAAACTGGGTTATATTTTTATTTTATTTTAACTACTACTCTTACTCTGTTCAGTTTTCTGAGATAATGTCTACAACGTCATAACTATTTTCTTTTATCTTTGTGATTATAAGTTCATCAATTCACCCTTCCCTTCCTCCCTCCAAATCCTACCAAATACTGCTTTTTCCCCCTTCTTTCAGTTTTATAGTCTTTTCTTTCACTAATGGTGTCTACATACATAATGTATATGTATAAACCTACATATTCCCAAATATAGCTTATTCAGTGTGTTTAGTGTTACTCTTATGTATGTTTTCGGTGATGACCATTTGATATTACATATTCAGTTTCTGCGATTACCTCAGGAAGAATATTTTCCCCACTCCCAGCATTCCTAGTTGCCTTTAGTCCTTTGTGTAAGGCTGAGAAATTGTGGTCTTTCCTCTATCCACTTTAGTTTGTCCACTGTTCTTGGCTGTGTTTAGTTTAAGTTTAGAATCCATTATCTGTTAGAGAAGGATTCTTTCTCAAATCCGTGTTTTATTTTTCTTAAATAATCATTCAGCCAATCCTATATTCACTGAAGGTAATATGACAAAATTAGATTTAAAATGACATTGGTAGTTTATATCCAAGATTAAGGGTAGACTGACTTCATTCTGAGAAAAATGTACTGGAAGACATTTTCAATAGGAGACATTTTCTACAAGCCATGTAATTTAAAAGCCATCTAAACCAGTTAATATGAATTAAATAAGCTTAGGATTATATAGGTTCAAAAATTTCTCATCACTTTAAATATTCTCCTCTGTTTTCCCAAGCATATTCTGACAGCATCTTCTGGCCTTTTTAACATACAGGATAAATTTTGTCAGTAAGATTTTGAGGTAGTGTATTACTGGAGTACAACCCACTAAATCACAATGTTGTATGTCTTCAGTTGCTTTAAGTGTGTTTTTTAGACACAAAAATATTTAAAAATGCATTAATTAGATAATGAAACTTATTATCTACTTTTTTGATCTACTGATTTTTCTATATTATTTTCTCAATGTGATACTCCATATCAAAATGTTTTTAAATAACTTCATTGAAACAATATGTGGGATATAATTCACTTATGTTAAATATGTAATTGTTTCTCATACATTTTTCTGATTAATGGCCTTTGCCAATATATTAGAAATTATTTCCCAAATCCCAAATCTATTTTAAATACACCCACCATTATAACCTAATTAGGTTATTACAAGAACAGAGGATAGAATCAAGTTCAGAGAACATAAAAACTCACAGAATCATTATAAGTTAAAGGTCTCTAGAGTTTGCAGCTTTGAACAATTTGCCATACAGAACAGTGAGACCAGCCACACAGAACTCAACCCAAGTTTCCACTGAGCAGAAGGCCAACTGTCAGAAATCATGGTAAGTCACATACAACAGAATTTAAACTGAGTGAAGGAACAAAGTAGACTTATATATAAAATGTATTTTCTACATTTCAAGTTCAAGATCTGATGTAGCTAGAGCTCCATGAGGCCAACTACTGAGTTTCCTGAAAATGAACTGCATAAAAGACTTAGGCAGGAACATTTAGGTACAGGTTGAGTATCACAGATATAATAAAAAGTAGGCATAATGTATTTTGAAAATAAAATCTACCTTTTATTTTTTATTATGGAGAGTGATGCAGATTTGTGGAACCTAAAAAATGAGTAACAATAGAAATTTACAGAATGTTAGAAACTGGAATGAGAAACAGATCTAACTTCACACTGTAAACTTGGTTTAAGAAACTCAAGAATGGGAGAGGAAGGTTTTTAAGAACTATCCAGCCTTGTATTTGTAGCCCAGAAAGAGAAAACTGTTTATGAGTAATGGTAGAGAGGTGCTCAAATTCGGGGTCAGAGAAACAGAGGGAACTTGGGGTTTTGGAATGTCAACCAGCAAGTCACTGATTTTATACATTGTTATATTGCTTTTAATTTTTATGTATAAAGATTATGACCAAAAGCGATTGGGAAGTAAAGAATTTTTATGGCTTACAAGTTACAATCCATTATCAGGAGAATACAAGGTAAGAAATCAAGGCATAAATCTGTATATAGGAACTGAAGTAGAGACCATGGAGAAGTGTTGCTTACTGGCCTGTTCACCATGGCTTGCTCTGGTATAATCCAGGATCTCTTGCCCATAGTGTTCTGAGTCCATACACATCAATTATTACTCAAGAAAACACTCCATAGACTGTCTACAAGCCAAATATTGTGCATTTTTCTCAGTTGAAGTTATCTTTACTCAGATGACTCTAACTCATGTCAAATGGATAAAAAAATAACCAACATATACTCTGAACATAAAAATATTCACACAATATTACATATGTTGAATTTTCCCTCTTAATGAAACAATTAAAATGAATTGGTAGTAAACATATTGATATAGTTTTCTTCAGTTTGGGAAAAGCCTGAATTAGTATCACTATATTGGCAATAAGCAAAATAAATTAACAATTGAAGATAAACTAGAAAACAGAGCAAGTGCTTCAGAGATACTTATAGACTGAACAGGGGAGATATTTCAAAGGGAAACACCTTGGACTGTTAAAAGTTAAAATAAGACACTGAGGAAGCATATCTTTATGCATCAATATGTGAACACAGAATTTGTGATTACATTTGTGGTGCGATGGAAGTTATCACTATTTCTATATATTATATCATCTCGTTGGCCTTGGCCTATCACACTGAAATATATTATTACATCACTCTGTATTCTAATTCTGATTTTTACACAGTAAGTATTTTCTGATTAATACAACCAAAGAAAACTGTGAAGCCTGACAGATGGTTAAGTGAATCAAAGTGTTTCCTGGATAAGCCTGACAGTCTGAGTTCCATCTCAGGAACCAATGGTAGAATATGAGAACTGATACTTAGAAATGAATGAGCTTAAGATTAATTTTAATAGGGGATTTTTTAAATGGAAAATTGAATTATGCTAAAGCAGTAAATTAATGAAATATGTAGAAAAAGTTGAAATTATTATATTCTTTTATTATGAAAAATAATCATTATTACAAAGTTAATATTCTTTCTCTATCATTTTCCTTTTCTTTCAGTTTTCTTTTGAAAGCCAAAGGATTTATACAGTGGTGGAAATGAAGAAATGGAGAAAAAGGGTCATGATTTCCATAGGACAGTGGCTTTTTCCCTACAGAGACCGGTGTTCATCAATCAGGGGTCATTTTACCATGACACTGATGCAGAAAATAGTGAAATGAAATACTTTTAATAAAAAGGTGCTGCCTTCTTAATAGTAGGTTTCATTAGTATGTCCCGTTAAAATTATGAGGGCAGATTCCAGTTGAGGAAGGTTAATTAGAAATCTGATAAATTTAGATGTTTTCCCTAGAGCTGAATGGAATATCTCACCTAAATATTCATATAATAAATATTTATACATTGACATAGTTTTTTTATGTAGATAAGATGAAATAGTAGATATGGAAGCATAACTTGTTTTTTAATGTGTTTTTGTCTTTATATTGTTTACATTTATTTTTTCAAGATAACTAAATTTAAACATGCCCATTGAGTGCAATAAACTATGCATATATATATATATATATATATATATATATATATATATATATATTATGCCAATATTTTGAAAAAAGACTAAATATTAAAATGACATTTTACTAATAGTTACATATACTGAGTAATTTATACTTTTTTTTTTTGTTTTTGTTTTTTGTTTTTCGAGACAGGGTTTCTTTGTGTAGCTTTGTGCCTTTCTTGGAACTCGCTTTGGAGACCAGGCTGGCCTCGAACTCACAGAGATCCACCTGGCTCTGCCTCCCGAGTGCTGGGATTAAAGGCGTGCGCCACCACCGCCCGGCTAATTTATACTTTTATTAAAGGAACTTATAAAATATATATGGCCTCAATAGTCTTATAACAGCTTATGGTATTTTGTCCCATTATTGTGTTGTTATTGGAAAGCATATATTGTCTCTGGCTAAATTTATAAATAAAATAATGATTTTAGCTAGCTTTTTCCTTTCTTCATCCTTTCAATTATGTGTGTACATGTGGAAAGATAGGTATTGCATATGTATATAGGTGCCTGAGGAGGACAGAGGTTCTGGATCTCCTGGAATTAAATATACAGGTGGTTGTGAGCCAAATGACCTTGGTGCTAAGACTAGAACTAGGTCTAGGTTTGTGGAAGAGCAGTATACTTGCTGAACCATTGAGTTGTCTCTCTAGTCCTAGTATTATTTCCTTATTAGAATCCATTTGGTTCATGTTTAGAAGTTGGGAAAAATGTTATCTATCCTTGTTTGAAAGAAAATAGCCCCCAAAGGGAAGGGCAATATTAGGAGGTGTGGCCTGTTAAAGGAAGTATATCACTGTGGGGGTAGGCTTTGAGGATTCTTTTGCTCAAGCTTCCTTCAGTGTGGCAGTCATTAGACTTCCTGTTTCCTGCAAGTTGTAGCACTTTAAGCTCCAGTACTACATCTGCCTGCATGCTGCCAAGCTCCCTGCCATGATGATCATAAACTGAACCTCTGAACTGTAGGTGAGGCCCCTAAATTAAATTATTTTTTATGGTATAAAGGTTGCCATGGCCGTGGTCTCTCCTCAAAGAAATAAAAATCCTAACACAAAAATTGGTACCAGGGACTGGGGTGTTGTTGTAGTAGGCCTGACCATGATATCATTTGATATAATATGAACTTTGGTATTTTTGGTTAGGAAAGTAGTGGAATGGTTTGAGCACTGCTTAACAGGTCATATAGTAGGAGCATGGAAGGCAGTGAGGCTGAGTATGATTTAATGAACTTTCCTGGGCTGCATCAGAAGGCTTCCAAAGAGAAGAATTTTATTATTTTGCCTAGAGATCTTCCTCCTGATATTTTGGTGAAGAAAGTGGCTTTTCTGTCTGAGGCTAAAGTGAAGAATTTTGGATTAATTCCATTGGCGGAAGAAATCTCAAAAGAGCCTAATATAGACTCTGTTGCATGGGTATTAGTGGTAACTCTAACGAAGATTTGTAATTAAAAGTAACAAGCTGAGCAGGGAAAATTACAAAATGAATATTTTGAAGAGAAAAAGACCACCAGGATGTGGAATAGAGCAAAATTCTATGTTCAAGGAAATAAACATTAAGACAGGGAATAAAGGGAGTGGTGATATCATGGTAAGATCCGACCCAGCCCAGTTTCCAGCTTTTGTATAGGAACTAAATAAAAGTTTAGAGCTGGGTGTGGTAAGGCACCCCATTATTCCCAGCACTCAGAAGGCAGAGGCTGGTGGATGTCTGCATTTGAGGTCACCCTGGTCTACAGAGCAAGTTTCAGGACAGGCAGGCTTAGGCAGTGAAGGAGAGAAAGGTGGTGAAGATGTGACTGAATGAGGGGGCTATGTACCAGCCCCATAACTGGCAACTTTCGCCACATGGTTCTGGCTTTAAAGTTAAGGATAGAAGAAATAGAAGAAACAGGCTGTGGAATTTGCTTTTAAGGAAATCTGTTAAAGCCAGGCATATATATGTCAGGAGTGTCCCTGGATGGAGGTCTAGTAAATAGTCCATTTCCTGAAGCTGTGGAGTTGAAGCCTAGATTGCCTTGGAGAACCCAAGATATTAGAGAGGCTTAAGGCATAAGGTATCTGCCAAGGATATCTGCTAACAGCGAGGGGAAACAGCCCAGGAGAGAGAAGGTGTTGCAGTCAACAAAGCTGAACAGAATTGGATATCTGAAGAATGATTCAACATCAGACATGAAGATGTAGAGTTTGGATTTGCCCAGATGGTTTTTGATCTGGCTTTGGTTTAGTATTTCCTCTCTATGCTTCTTTCACTGTATTTTGGAATGGTAATGTATATCCTGTGCCATGATATGCTGGAAGTATGTGATCTGTTTGTTTGTTTGTTTGTTTTTATTTTACAGGGTATTACAATTAAGAGATTGCCATGAGTCTCCAAAGAGACTTTGGACTTTGAAACAAATTTGAGACTGTTATAGACTATGAGAATTTTAGAGGTCGGACTGAATGTATTTTTGCATTAAGATATGGTTGTAAGTCTTTGAGGGCCAGGGAATGGAATGTCGTGGTTTGAAAGAAAATGGCCCCCAAATCAAAGGCACATTTAGGAGGTGTGGCCTTGTTGGACGAAGTGTTTTCACTGTGAGTGCATGCTTTGAGGTCTCTTTTGCTTAAGCTTCCCTCAGTGTGACAGTCAGTCAATTTCCTGTTGCCTGCAAGATGTAGCATTCTCAGCTCCAGTACCACATATGCCTGCCTGCTGCCATGCTCACTGACATGATGACAATGGACTTAATCTAGAATGAGCTTCCTCAATTAAATGTTTTACTTTATAAGAATTGTCATGGTCATGGTGTCTCTTCACAGCAATAAAAACCCTAAGACAATATCTATTTCCATAAACATAGAGCAATTTATCTGTACAATTGACTATTACCTCCTGTGTGTGTATATATGTGTATTTGCTTGTTGCATTTCTGTATGAGTTACTATGAGTTTGTGCATAGAAAGCTATGTAGGTTTGTTGACATGCATATTTAGTCCAAAGTTATCTTTTGGATTATTAGTTATCTTCCTCAAGTATTGTGCACTTTACATTTTTGAGATCGAGTATCTTAGTGAAGTTGGAGTTCATAAATAAACTAGCTAACCATCAAGCTTCCGCTGCTGTGTTACAAGTGTGTCCCATCATGCTGTGCTTTTACAAAGGTGATGACAGTCAGAACTCAAGTTCTTATGCTTTCATGACAGGCATTTTCCAGAAACAACCATCTTACCACACGCCCCCTGCTATTTTTATATGCAGACTTTCAAGAGAGAGAGAGAGTGCTCCAAAGATTTAATATTCCTCCTCAATTTTTCTGCTTTTACCCCAAAGGTGAATGTTGAAGTCAGTTGACCACATGACTATGGGACATAGTAGATGCAGCCCTGATATGGGAATGCTGCAATGAGCATTAGGATTGTTACCTGTTTGGTGACCCAGTGGGTAGCACATTTTGTGCAAGATAATGCTAGAAAGACATATCATTACAGGGTAACAATTAAGCTTCCACAGTCTACTTGTTACACAGGCAAGGACTCATATGGAGAACACAGATCTATTACACTGTACCAAAAGGACACCAAAGCATAAATACCATAAATGCTGATTAATGAAGGTAAGAATCCATTGAAAATATAACTGTGTGACAGTGGCAATGGCGTATTAAGGAAGAAAGGATAAGAGGAGTAATAAAGAGAACAGTAACGCCCCAAAGCAAAGCAAAACAAAACAAGCCAAGGAAAACTAACAGGAGCGATTACAGACAGAATGTTGGCATGATGATGTAATCTAGAATACATTTTTAGTACTATGTTGCTGTGTGATGTATCTAGCTCTTTGACTTTTGGGAATAATGAAGGAAGTGTTGGAATCTAGATCATAATGTTTCTTTTGTTGATTTGAGTAATTTGCTGTCACATATGTAATTTGCTTTAACTTACTCCTTTAATATAGGCACTATACTGACCTCCATTCCATCAGAGAACAGAAAGCACACACTCATTAAGACATGTGGGAGAATGCAATAAGGAGCTACTTGTAAAGCTTTGCAAATCATAAAGGCAAGTCCAAAAAACAGGGCTGCAGCGATGGAATAACATTAGACTTGCAATTATCATTCCAAGACCCATGAAGGATGCAAGAATGGTGAAGATTACTGCAAAAGGAGAGGGGTGTGTCTTGTACAAAAGTTATTTAGTAAGGGCAATGATCTTCAATTAAAGTACATAGCCAGCCCAAACTAATTCCAGAGAGGAAAGATGTAGATTATTTAAATATCATTCCTCTCTTTCCAAGTATTTTAAGGATTCCATTTCAAAACCAAATTAAAAGCAGAAATAAGTCAACCATGGAGAAAATGTGGCATGTTGGAGCAGATGCTGGAGTGGAATGGAGAGTTAAACAAAAGATGGCTGACATTGACTTACTATACCTCCCATCTAGTGTGTTTTTTATCTGGGAGAGTATAATCATACCTCCACCAGAAGAGATGTCAAAACCTACTGCCTACTTTACAACTGAGGGTCACACCATCACTTACTGTCATGTGGGGAGTGTATAGACCAGTGGTTGCTACTGTCATAATGTCTGTGTCTGAAAATGCAGCTAAATTTCATCTTTTAAAATGTTTATGTTAAATATCCATTTCAGGTTCCCACCATTTTTTTTCTGAGTCTAGCAACTTCCTACTGTTGTAGGAATAATGTAATATGAAATTTTTATAATAGCATAACTGGTAATAGTTGATATTGACATTGTGTGTATGTGTACATGGACTCATGTGTCATCCTCTGTCTTTCTTTGTGTGTATATGACCATGTCTACTTGTGTGGTGATATTTTTCCTTAAAGGGATACCTGTCAAATATTTTTGAAACATTCTAAATTTTCTTGAGCATTTAAATGCAGGCCTTCTTGTTCAATTTTGTCATATTTGAATTTCTATTGTCCATATTGTCAATTGATAATGTGGAAATGAATTAATTTCTATCTGGATCCCAGGGTTTTGTTGTTGCTGTTACCCAGCATCACTGAGGAGTACAAATTAAGGCTTTTTGCATGAAGAAATTTCTTTCATGAAAGCGAGTGGGCCTGTTATGCTCTTAAGTCTTAGCTACCACGTGACACTCTGCTTTATCCTACATTGAAATAATCAAAATAAATAAATAAATAAATAAAATAAGTCCAGACAGATTCAAAAGTAAAAAAGTTCATATCTGTTGATAGTAGACTGGCATGTTAAGTCTGCTATTATTAGTGACTACCTTTGGATATGATCTGCTGTAGCCAGTTCCACTGTCATAGTTTGTCTGGGTCCCATGACTAAGGTTCAAGAGAGCTTTCTTTGTAGATATAATGTGATATGGATTATTTTCTTGCTGAAACCCACAGGAAAGTGATATTCTAAAGTAAGCTTAGCACATTAGGCAATCATGTCTAATGTAGCACATCTGTTCTTTGAAATCTAGAGTCCCACATACTATATGTTACTGCTCATGGTGTTTAGTACAATACATTATTTTTATCATATTATAGCAACATATGAATTAACTCAGACTTACAGACTCTTGAAATTTTATGATAGGAATTTCCTGAACCGTTGCAGCACAAAAATCTCACATAAATATAGCAGGTTAGTTATTCATGTTCATTGCTTCATACTCAATAGATCCAGTTGGTATAATGCCATTCAATGAAAACACAATCAGAATAGTTTTGGATCACCCCAAGTTTCTCTAGTTTTTATTATGTCATGGAAACAAAAAAGTCATGTTACCATGAGGACAGCCTTACTACTTAGCCTTAGCTGCTGTTTTTCTCTAGTGACAACAGCACACTTTCCTGGGTTTTCAAAGTTAAATATAGAAAGAGAATATATTCAAATTAGAAAGAGCAAGTGAAATCATAGACATTGTCCTTGGGCTTTAGTTCCCCAAGAGCTTTATGGTTTTTCTTCTAAGGTATCACTTGAAAGTGCATGTAATTAGAATTAAGAGATTAATGGTATTGATAAACAATGATCACTAATGCATGGGGCCCGGGAAAAGGAAGGGGTTTAGAGAAGGCTCTTAGGAAGATAGGAGAATTTGGGATTTGAGAATCATCAGTATGCAATATATATAACATATCTAATGTCTAATATATAACTAGAATATATAATATTATTTACAACTTATATTACAGTAAAAGTGAGGCAACATTTCCCTGTAAATGAATAGTAATTCCATAGTAAAATTCCCTGTGAATGGTGACTTAGATGACAAATGAGTACTTTTTCCTTTCTTTTGTTATTGTTTGTTTTTGGATTTTAATTGTTACTTATTTTTGCCTTTCACCTTAGCACACACTCCATTAATTATTACAAGTTTAATGATAGATCTTGATACCCGTTATATATCACTTTGCTGCTCAGCTCTATTTGGCTATTTGCAATTTTATACAAAATGTACAATCATTTTATTAATCCCTCAAAAGTGTTTAATGCATTTATTTGTGATTTCATTTCTTTCCTTATGTTTTTTCTATCCTTTCCTTCCTTCTTCCCTCCCTCCCTCCCTCCCTCCCTCCCTCCCTCCCTCCCTCCCTCCCTCCCTCCCTCCCTCCTTCCTTCCTTCCTTCCTTCCTTCCTTCCTTCCTTCCTTCCTGTGTAAACCCGGCTGTTCTGGAACTTGCTCTCTAGATCAATATGGCCTAGAACTCAGAAATCTGCCTACCTCTATTTCCTGGATGCTGGGATTAAAGGCATGCACCACCACTGTCTAGCTCATTTATTTTATAATATCAACATTGAGGTAGTAATATGTTTTGATATTGTGGTTTTCAATTTATAAATTTCACGCCCTTATAACTGGTTTCATTCTTTATTCAATCATATATACATTCAATATATATACATTTGTATTTATACACATATATTTGTATGTATATCCTTTTTTCCAGCCAATAACATTTTTGTCCCTGCTTCGACAGCAAGACACAATTATATATATTTGATATTTATATTTACAATTACATATAGTTGTATATGTGTGTGTGACAATATTATAAGAACCATTATGTTCTATGCCAATTAAAATTGTTTAAAAGGTCTATAAAATACAATGTGTAAAGAAATATAAATACCATTTTCTTTTCTCAGTTGCTACTGATTTCAAAGGTATTTGAGGGATTTTGGTATTAGTATAAAGACCATCATTTAACAAAAATAAAATTTCTGTACCTGTTTTGCATATGTACTATATGTAGATCAGAGATTGCTGCCCTTACTCCACAAGAAGTTGTGTTCAGATAGGTAAAAAGACATATAAAAAAAAAAGCACAGAACAGCAAAATCTTGTAGCCCTTAAAATCCTAGGGCTGCAATGGAGACAATATGGTTACAGGGAGTCATTAGGATCATTGCCCAGCCAACATAGCCTGAACTGGAAACTGCAGGTGCAGTGAGAGACTGTTTCAAAAAGTGATTAAAGAAAGACATTCTATTGTCAGCTTTGGTACTCTACACGTATCTACATTGAAAAGTGCATCAGTCTACACATATTAACTTACACACACACACACACACACACACACACACACACACAGAACTACATTTATATTAGCCTTATTTTGGTAATTTGATAATTTTTTTTTCGATACTATCTACACAGGTGTTCTCTAATAGTGGCCATTTTCAAGACTGAACTTACCACTGGAAACTGTCATTTTACAAATGTAAGAAGTAGGTCAAGTAATTCATTTAAAGTATATTTGCATTTTTATCAAATTATTGAGTACTTTACGATGTTACTCATTTTAACTTTGGAAGTGTTTCTGTTATGCTAAATTTGGCTTCTGAATTTATTTTAACTGTGTCAGTTTATTTCTAAAATTACCATATGTACAACTCTAAAGACCAAATATAATCATATTGTTATTTAATCTTGTAGAATGCTATGTATTTTGACATGGATGTTAATGACTCACTTTGTCAGCTAACTCTACAGTTTTTAATTATGTTTTCTTTTAGAGTTTGTATTCATTTTGATTTAAACCCAAATATAACATTTAGAGTTTTCAAATTAACAATATATTGGCATATATGTCGTTAATGCTTTGAATTAGACCATTTCAGGTGAAAATATGGAGTTTTTCAGTTAGATATAAAATGTTTGGAAAATTAATGCATTTACCTCATTTTCTTTTCAAAATGAAATTAAAAATAGTTAAAATTTTGTAATATGATTTTAAGATGAAATTCTTTATCCAAAATTGCATTCATGTGAATATTTGGATATTTATTCCCTATTAATAATTACTCCCTACAATAATGCATATGTAAGCAATACAAATGAAAGCATAGCCTGAGGTTTAAGGATTAATTTGGACAATATCTGAGAGTATATTATTTTGAATCAAATAATAATTGCTGTTTGATATACTTACTGTTATTATCTCTAAATGGTAAAAGCAAATCCCACATTTAATTCAGAAATTATTAATATACATGCTTATATAAAACAAAATTAAACAAAACTTTTAAAATATACTATAAAAGCAGAGATGTAGACAGATTGTAAGATTTCATCAGACATCATTAGTAACTAAGTAATTGGTGCATTGTGAAATATAAGCATACATAGTATTCAATATTATATTGTGATTAGGTATAAATAAATTTTGTATATATATATATTCTTTATATGTCAATTTATTATTTATCTAAGTGTAGTCTTCAAATAAAGAGGATGTATGCTTGACTTACTTCTGCTACTCAAGAAGCTACATATTACTCACAAATTTATAACACTCTTGCTCCTCTATTATTTTTGCACTACCAAAAACCTATTAATGACTTTCAGTCACTTTTTTTTCTAACTTTTACCATGTTAATAACCATGCCACTTAATAATGCCAAGACACTAAAAAGTGGTACACATTTAAAGGAAAATGTCCCTAACTCTCAACACATTGTCCAGCTGTGAGTTTCTATAGTTTTTTCCATCTACTACAAGAGAAAACTCCTCTAATGATGGCTGAGCAAGGCACTGATCTATGAGTATAGCAGAATGTCATTGTAGTCATTTAATTGCAATGTTCCAGTAGCAGAAGAGTAGTATTTGCTTTTATTCTGTCATTGGCTTATATAGTGTCAGGTTCTTGGCCACCTGAACAGTGCCAGGGATGTGCTCCACCTTATGACTGTGGACTATAAATTTCATCAGGTATCAATTGGTTACTCCCACAAGCTTTCTGCCACAATTGCAATAGCTTGTCTTCAGGAAGATCACCACTGTAGATCAGCATTTGTAGCTTGGTTGGTGTTTGCTTTCACCTTTGATCACATTTAAAGTGCCTTCCAGTAACCGTGAACACTAATCAGTAAGCTGAAGGCACTAGGTAGACGCCAGCTGACTTATCTGAGTTCAGTGGGTTGTGTAGGTATTCAGCAAGAAGGCCTTACCATGAGTTTGTAGAGAGCAAAAAGTGGCCTTGGCCATAGCCTGGGTTGTTTGGGCATTCCTGTGGCACTTTTTGGCCAATGCCTGGTTTAGATGTAAGCTATTTCTGGAAGAGTAGGCTTCAATTTTGATAATAGACATTGAGTTGGAGCTTTACTTCCTCCTTATTTGATGGTTCTGATTACATTACATAAATTTTAGAACATTTTGCCTGTATTTGTTTTCCATATGACCCTTAATGGACCTTAGTTTTAGCTGTTCTTCCCTGTGTTCTCTCCCTTATATACATCTTCTCTCCTCCTTCTCATTTGATCTTTCCATCCCAGCCCCTTCACTCTCACCCAAAAGCAACTGTCTGTTGTTTTATAGCTGAGTAATATTCCATAGTATAAATATACCACATTTTCTCTATCCATTCATTCATTGATGGACATGTTATACATGTCCATTTCCTGGCTATTATGATTAGAACAATATTGAGAAAGTGTCTCTGTAGTAGGATAAAGTGTCCTTGGGTTATATTTCTAAAAGTGGCATACCTGGATCTTGTATTAGATCTATTCCCAACTTTCTGATTAGCCATCATACTGTTTTCCATAATGGCTGTACAAGTCTGTGCTCCTAGCAGCAATGGGTGAGTGTCTCCCTTATTCCATATCCTTGCCATTATGAGCTTTCCCTTGTTTTGTTTATCTTTACCATTCAAACTAGATGAAATTTCAAAGTAGTTTTGATTTGAATTTCTCTGATTGCAAAGATGCTTAAAAATTTTTTTAGTGTTCCTTAGCCATTTGTGTTTCCTCTTCTGAGGATTCTCTGTTTAGCTATGTATCCCATTTTTAATTAGGTTCTTTGTTTTCATAGATATGAGCCTTCTTTCAAGTGTGTAGTTGAACAATATGCAGAGAGTCAGGCATCTTGGAACATTCGGTCCTAAATGCAATGTTTGCATCAAATCCTTGTCCTCGCTGTCAGGAATTCTGCAGGAGAAAAGGCACAAATATTGTAAGAACCACAGAGAATGAAAGACACCAAGGAAACAAGGACTTCCAAATCCAACAAGACTAGCGCATGCATGAACTCACAGAGACTATGTCAGCATTTATATGGCCTACAAAAGACTGTGACAGATGGATTCATAGCAGTGAGATAATAAATGAACACACACATACACACGCACACACCCCTAAACCTGGAAGATATTTCCAATTCATAACCACCAATAAATACAAAGTTAGTTTTATCCAACAAAGTATCCATGGGTATACAAACCACTCTTTATTTAATAATTTTTTTGATTTTTTTGGCATTTTACATAACAACCCTCCCTTTCTCCTACTTCCTGTACCTCTCTCATCATCCCATACCCATCCCCTCCTCAAAGAGGATAGGGCCTCCTTTCAGTAGTCAACCCAGGCTGGAATACCAAGTTTGGGCCAGACTAAGCCCCTGTCCCATGCACTATGGCTGAATAAGGAATCACACCACAGAGAATGGGCTCTAAAAAGCCAGTTTGTGTACCCAGGATAAATCCTGGTCCCATTGCCAGGGGACCCACAAACACATCAAATCACAAAACTGCCATCCACATTCAGAGGGCCTAGTGCAGTCCCACCACAGGTTCCCCATCTGTAGCTAAAGTTTTCCTGTGTCCCGCCTAGCCCATGGTCTGGACAATTCTCTCTCACCTGCCAGTCCTGCAGCCACTCAGACCCAAGTAAACACACAGAGGCTTATATTATTTATAAACTGCATGGCCCTTAGTTCAAGCTTATTACTGACTAGCTCTTATACTTAAATTAACCCATAATTCTTATTTATGTTTAGTCATGTGGCTTGGTACCTTTTCTCAGTTCTGCCTTCACAACTTCCTTCCTCTGTGTCTGGCTGGTGACTCCTGACTTAGCCTTCCTATTCCCAGAATTCTCCTTGTCTGTTTATTCCACCTATATTTCCTGCCTGGTTACTGGCCAATCAGCATTTTATTTTCAACCAATCAGAGCAACACACATCCACAGCATACAGAATGACATTCCACATCACCCATCTGTCAGCCAAGAGTCCATGAGCCTCTACTAGCTTGGGTCAGCTATCTATATGTTTTGTCCCATCATGAACCTGACCCCTCCTTGCTCCTATTATCCCTCCTCCCTCTCTTCAATTGAATTCCAGGAGCTTGGCCAAGTGTTTGGCTTGGTCTCTGCATCTGCTTCTATCAGTCACTGGATTTTTTTTTATTTTTATTTTATTTTATAATTTAATTTAATTCTTCATATCAGCCATGGATTCCCTTGTCCTCCTCCCTCCAGCCCACCCCCAGCCCCCTTTAACTTCCCCCCTGCTCACTCCCCATTCCCATCTCCTCCAGGGCAAAGACTCCCCTGGAGATTCAGTTCAACCTGGTAGATTCAATCCAGGCAGGTCCAGTCCCCTCCTCCCAGCCTGAGCCAAGTGTCCCTGTATAAGCCCCAGGTTCCAAACAGCCAGCTCATGCACTGAGGACAGGTCCCGGTCCCAGTGCCTGGATGCCTCCCAAAGAGATCAAGCTAATCAACCTTCTCACTTATCCAGATGGCCTGATCCAGTTGGGGGCTCCTCAGCTATTGGTTCATAGTTCATGTGTTTCCATTTGTTTGGCTATTTGTCCCTGTGCTTTATCCAACCTTGGTCTCAATAATTTTCGCTCATACAAACCCTCCTCTTTCTCGCCAATTGAACTCCCAGAGCTCCACCTGGGGCCTGGCTGTGGATCTCTGCATCCGGTTCCCTCAGTCATTGGATGAGGTTTCTAGCACAACAATTAGGGTGTTTGGCCATCCTATCACCAGAGTAGGTCATGTCCTCATGTCCGGCTGTCTCTTGACCATTGCCAGTAGTCTATTGTGGGGTTATCTTTGTGGATTTCTGTGGGCCTCTCTAGCACTTTGCTTATTCCTATTCTCATGTGGTCTTCAATTATCATGGTCTCTTATTCCTTGTTCTCCCTCTCTGTTCTTGACCCAGCCGGGATCTCCCACGCCCCTAAGCTCTCTTTCCCTTGATGCTTGCCCTTCATTACTCCCACTCACGCCCATGTTGTTCATGTAGATCTCATTCATTTCTCTGTCATCGGGTGATCCCTATGTCTTTCTTGGGGTCCTGTTTTCTAGGTAGCCTCCCTGGAGTTGTGAGTAGCAGTCTAGTCATCCTTGTTCCACATCAATACCCTCCTATGAGTGAGTACATACCATGTTTGTCTTTCTGAGTCTGGGTTACCTCACTCAGGATGATTTTTCTAGATCAATCCATTTGCCTGCAAACCTCATAATGTCATTGTTTTTCTCTGCTGAGTAGTATTCCATTGTGTATATGTACCACATTTTATTTATCCATTCTTCAGTTGAAGGGCATCTAGGTTGTTTCCAGGTTCTGGCTATTAAAAACAATGCTGATATGAACATAGCTGAGCAAGTGTCCTTGTGGTATGATTGAGCATTCCTTGGGTATATGCCTAAGAGTGATATAGCTGGGTCTTGGGGGAGATTGATTCCCAATTTTCTAAGAAAGCACCATATTGATTCCCAAAGTGGCTGTACATGCTTGCATTCCCACCAGCAGTGGAGGAGAGTTCCCCTAGCTCCACATCCTTTCCAGCATAAGCTGTCTCCAGTGTTTTTCATCTTAGCCATTCTGACAGGTGTAAGGTGGTATCTCAGAGTCATTTTAATTTGCATTTCCCTGATGATTAGGGATGTTGAGCAATTCCTTAAATGTCTTTCAGCCATGTGAGCTTCCTCTGTTGAGAACTCTCTGTTTAGTGCAATAGCCCATTTGTTAATTCGACTGTTGGGCATTTTGATGTCTAATTTCTTGAGTTATTTATATATTCTGGATATCAGTCCTCTGTCAGATGTGGGGTTGGTGAAGATCTTTTCCCATTCTCTAAGATGTCGCTTTGCCTTGTTGACCATATCCTTTGCTCTACAAAAGCTTTTCAGTTTCAAGAGGTCCCATTGATTGATTGTTTCTCTCAGTGTCTGTGCTTTGGTGTTATATTTAGGAAGTGATCTCCTATGCCAATGTGTTCAAAAGTACTTCATACTTTCTCTTCTATCAAGTTCATTGTACGTGGATTTATGTTGAGGTCTTTGATCCACTTGGACTTAAGTTTTGCTCACGGTGACAGATATGGATCTATTTGCAGCCTTCTACACATTGATATCCAGTTATGCCAGCACCATTTGTTTAAGATGCTTTCTTTTTTTCCATTGTACAGTTTTGGCTCTTTGTCAAAAATTGTATGTTCATAGGTGTGAGGATTGATGTCAGGGTCTTCAATTCGATTCCATTGGTCCACATGTCAGTTTTTATGCCAGTAGCAAGCTGTTTTTATTACTGTAGCTCTATAGTAGAGCTTGAGGTCAGGGATAGTGATGCCTCCAGAGGTTTTTTTTTGTACAGAATTCTTTTGGCTATACTGGGTCTTTTGTTTTTCCATATGAAGTTGAACATTATTCTTTCCAGGTCTGTGAAGAATTGTGTTGGTATTTTGATGGGGATTGCATTGAATCTGGAGATTGCTTTTGGTAAGATTGCCATTTTTACTATGTTAATCCTGCCTATCCATGAGCATGGGAGATCAGGGGAAAGTTACCTCAAGTACCCTCTCCACCATTGCTGTGAATCTTAACTAGGGACCTATTTGTGCATTCCTGGGGATTTTCCTAGTTCCAGATTTCTCCCTAAACCCTTAATGGGTCACTGTCAAGATATCTTTTTCATTGCTCTCCCTCTCCATCTACCCCCCAACTCAGCCATCTCAGACCCTCATGTTCCCATCCCCTCTACTCTCATGGTCCGTTCTCCTCTACTCTTCCCTCCCAGTTTACCCAGTAACCCATTCCCTTTCCTGGGGTGATTCATATATGTCCCTTTTAGGGTCCTCCTCTTTACTTGGCTTCTCTGGGGTTGTGGACTGCAGCTTGGTTATCCTTTGCTTTGTGTCGAATATCCACTTATGAATGATTACTCATTGTGTTTGTCTTTCTGGATCTGGATGACATTACTCAGGATGATTCTTTCTGTCTCCATTCATTTGCCCACAAATTTCATGATGACATTTGTTTTTACCACTGCATAATACTCCACTGTGTTATGTACCAAATTTTCTTTATCTATTCTAGGATTGAGGGGCCTCTAGGTTATTTTCAGGTTCTGGCTATTACAAATAGTGCTGCTATGAACATAGTTGAGCAAATGTCCTTGTGGTGTGGTTGGGCATCTTTTAGGTATATGCCCAAGAGTGGTATTGCTGGGTTTTGAGGTAGGCTATTCCCTATTTTCTGAGATGCAACTCTATTTATTTCCAGAGTGTTTGTATAAGGTTGCAATCCTACCACCAGTGGAAGAATGTTTCCTTTTCTCCACATCCTCTCTAACATCAGTGTTAGAGAGTTTCATCAGTGTTTTTTATCTTCGCCATTCTGACAGGTATAAGATGGTATCTCAGAGTAGTTTTCCTTTGCTTTCCTTGATAGCTAAGGATGTTAAACACTTCCTTTAATGTCTTTTGGACATTTGAGATTCTTCTGTTGAGAATTCTCTGTTTAGAACTGCACCCCATTTTTAATTGGATTATTTGATATTTTGATGTCTAGTTTCTTGAGTTCTTTATATATTTTGGAGATCAGCACTCTGTTGTATGTTGGGTTGGTAAAGATCTTTTCCCATTCTGTATGCTGCCATTGTGCCTTATTTACTGTGTCCTTTGCCTTACAGAAGCTTCTCAGTTTCAGGAGGTCCAATTTAGTAATTGTTGCTCTCAATGTCTGTGCTACTGGTATATTTAGGAAGTGGTCTTTTGTGCCAATGAATTCAAAGCTACTTCCTACTTTCTCTTCTATGAGAAGTGTTGGACTTTGTTGAAAGCTTTTTCAGCATCTAATGAGATGATCTTGTGCTTTTTTCTTTCAGTTGTTTATATGGTGGATTACATTGATAGATTTTCATATATTGACCCATTCCTGCATCTCTGGGATGAAGCCTACTTAATCATGGTGGATGGCAATTTTTATGTGTTCTTGGATTGAGTTTGCTACTATTTTATTAAGTATTTTTGAATCAATGTTCATTAGGGAGATTGGTCTATAATTCTCTTTCCTAGTAGTGTCTTTATGTGCTTTGAGTATCTGGGTAACTTTAGCCTTGTAAGAAGAGTTTGGCAATGTTTCTTCTGTTTCTAATTGTTCAGATAAATTATAGAAAGACAACAAAAGTAAATGGTAACCTTGTTTTCAGTAATAATTGTTGTGGTTTGTTATAAAATATTTGCATTAGCAAGGAAAATATTTTCAAAACCAAATGCACAGAAATATTATATTGGGTGAAGTAAACCAAGCCAAAAATGAACAATTTCATATATTTCCTTCTCATATGTGGATTCTTCCTTTGAGTTTAGATTTCTGGATCTGAATTTGTGTGAGTGTTTGTTAAAGTCAGAAAACAGTAGTGAGGTAAGACACATGAGAAGAGGGACTAAATCACAGGAAATTTGAAAGTAGGGAGAGAATTTTGTGCATAAATGGTTAATCAGGGTGGGTGAGATGATAAAATGTGTTGGGAAAGGGTTAATTAAAACCAAGACTTCATGAAAATTAAAATAATAATAAGAATAAAATCAATAGCAGCTTTTTGTGTCTTTGGTTTTTGCAATGATTTTGGAATTTCAATATGTTTAATACCTTAAAGAGTAAGTTCTATATTTAATACAAAATAATGAAGAATACAATTAAAGAAATATGAGGATGATCAAGCATATGGGTTGTCCCTCCAGGATGAATATAAAGCAATTAATGCAGAAAATATTTACACTCTAACAGAAAGTTCCAATGGTCAAAGAACATCAAGATTCTGTGTATTGAACTGCCTTTCAGTGTTTGAGTCTAAACTAACTAGAACAAAAATATCCATGGGTGCCAGTTAGTGGTGGATCCTGCTATTAATCTCAGCATTCTGAGGGCAAAGGCAGGTGGATCTCTACGAGATGGAGACAAGTCTAGTCTATAGAGAGTTCCAAGACAGCCCAGGATATTACACAGTGTAGCTAGAGTTTTCCTGCCTTGCCCACAGTCAGGACAAATCTTTGTCACCAGCTAGTCCCACAGCCCCTCAGACCCAACCAAGTAAACGCAGAGATTTATATTGCATACAAACTGTATGGCCGTGGCAGGCTTCTTGCTAACTGTTCTTATAGCTTAAATTAATCCATTTCTATAACTCTATACCTTGCCATGTGGCTCGTAGCTTACAGGCCTCTTCATATGCTGCTTGTCATGGCAGCGGCTGGCAGTGACTCCTTCTGCCTTCCTGTTCTTTCTTTTCTCCTCTCTGCTAGTCCCGCCTATACTTCCTGCCTGGCCACTGGCCAATCAGTGTTTTATTTATTGACCAATCAGAGCAATTTGACATACAGACCATCTCACAGCAACACAGAGAAACCCTGTCACGAAAATCAAAACAATCTGTATTATATCTATATCTATATATTCCAAAATTCTTAGCTGGAATATAAATTATTTTGCAAGTCCTGCCAAGAATATGAGATTTGGAACAAAAGAGCCTTAACTCAGCACAGTGCTTGACCTCTGTACTAGAATGCTTTAAGCATGGAATTGAATACTTATTTGAATACTCATCAGTTCTCTGTTGAGAGGAAAAACTGCAAACAATGAATCCTTTTCTGACAAAATAATGACAAAATGCCAGATATAGCAAGAACCAGATAGTATATCAACCATGCATCACATCTGAACAAAATTCTTTGACAAAATGCACACCTCATAGGGCAGTGGCCAAAACAGCCTCCTTGTCATGCAGAAAAAGGAAGAGAAGGAAAATACTGACCAGCAATGTATCAAATACTGGGATATTTGGGGAGTAAACTCCCAGGTAATCACTTATGTTTCCATCTTTGTAATATGAAACTGAGTAAGCATCTCATAAAACAATTTACAAACTAGTGATATAAAACAAGGTGTGATATGATAGCCAGACAATCCCATCATTCAGGGACCATTGACAGGAAAGGAAAAACACAGGGTTAGAAAAATGAGAAGAGGGGTGTCAAGCATTGTCACAAACTGTGAATCTGAATTGGGAAACAGTTCAACCAGGATAGGATGAGGCATGGACTGTGCAGAGAGAATCAGGGAGGAATAAAATTGAGGGCTGGATCACCAAGAAGAGCACCAGGCTGCATAAATGCTTTTCATGCTGTGGCTCCTTGCAATCCAATTTGTCCCTTTAGCAAACTGCTGTGTACTTCACAGCTTTGGCTATTTTGATCATAAAAATAGAAATTGGCCAATAGATTTTTAAAATGCCCCAATATAGCATTTGAGATACTGACCTCCCAGTAGCAGTTCCTCAGGCATCTAATGCAATTGATGGCTAACTGTCCTTTTTTCCTCATATCCGCTATTCAAGACATGAGCATTAACACAGAGCTGACAGCACCAGAGTCTGATGTCTTTTTGCATACTATGCACACAAAAAATAATGGTACCTTTCTGCTTACAAAATTCTCTGTGTGTAACTTGTTACCTATATTTTTTGTCTTTTTCCAGCACATGCCTCCATAGATCCTGCAAAATATTAAAACTGAAATGCATATATTCCTCTAATATCTCACATTTGTTATTATGTCTTTATATTGGAACGATTTGCTATGGAATAATCCTTCTGTACACTGTGAATGTATATTATGCTGATTGGTTTAATGAAGAAGTTGACTGGCCAATAGCTGAACAGGATAAGTTTAGGTGGGAGAGCCAAACTGAGAATGCTGGCAGGAAGATGGGTGGAGTCAGGGAAGTCATCAGCCAGATGGACTGTAAGAGAGACATGCTAAAGAGGTAAATGCTAGGAGCCTTGGGGTAGCACATAGATTAATAGCAATTGGTTAATTTAAATTGTAAGAGCTAATTAGTAATAAGCCTGAGCTATCAGCTGAACATTTATAATTAATATTAAGTATTTGTGTTTGTTATTTGGGAGTGAAGGCAGGTAAGAAAAGTCCACCTATGAATGATGTTCCAACGTAGGGCTGGAATTTCCACATAAGCCCTGACAAAGCTTAAAAAGGATTCTAAATACATAAAAATAGAGTCAAGTATGGTTTCTTGGTTACTGCCTTCTCTGTTTGCTAGTGGCAAGAGGATGCTTGGCACCTTTAAGAGATGGTTTTCTGGCTGAAGGTTAGCTGATAAAAAAAAAAAACCCAAAAAACAAAATGAAGCAAGGCTCTTTTAAGAGGTCCTGCCTACTGGACTCTATATTAGAGTATAAGAAATGGGCAGTGTACTAATTGGTGGCAGCATGGACCCAAAAACTCCCTAGAGTTGGGGTTGCTAAATGTAGCTCTCACACCAGTGCCTCCACCACTCCACCATAAAGCTAGGCTCTCAGAGACTCAAGCAGGGTGTATCCAGGCACCAAAACAGAGGCAGAGGTCCTAGCCACACTGCATAACAATTTAAAGGCTCATGCAGTCAGAAAAAGACTACAAGTACACAGGAAAGACAGATTTAAATGGAAAGATCTTCTAAATGGGTCACAGTCTGTTTAAAGGTATACAAAGGCTTGGGAGAGAGAAGAGAAAGGGTATATAAAAAATAAGGTAAGAACAATGAAGTAAAATTCATAAAAGGGAGTAATGTGAAAGAAAAAAACATCTACGTAAAAATGAAAAAATACACAGAGAGTCTGGATTCCGTATGTTATTGTGCTTTCTTTAGATTTTCTGATTGCTAATAAAGGAATGACAGCTGCTAAGGCACATTGAATTATGAAAACTGCTGAAATAAACCCACCAATATATTTTAATGATATCTTTACTTTAAAATGAAAGCAAAAAGTTATGTTACCTTGGGAAAGAGATTATGCTTTTTTTTTTTGTTTTTTTGTTTTTGTTTTTGTTTTGGTTTTTTTTTTTTTTTTCCAGACAGGGTTTCTCTGTGTACCTTTGCACCTTTCCTGGATCTCTCTCTGTAGACCAGGCTGGCCTTGAACTCACAAAAATCCTCCTGCCTCTGCCTCCCAAGTGCTGGGATTAAAGGCGTGCGCCACCACCGCCCGGCATGAGATTATGCTTTTATTACCACAGGAAATGAAAGGCTGTGGATTCGTTTAAGGTTAAAGATGATCAGGCTTGACCAAAGATGGACCTCTGATAGTGTGGCTACAGACTAAGACATAAACCTCAAAAAACTACAAAACATGTAACATGTAATTTTACCTACTCAAACATAAAACAAAACATCATCTTTGGCTGATTTGTATGCAATTTAGAGCCTATAGTTATATTATTACAGATATGTATGTTACCTTTAAAATTTTATGTATTTTTAGGATAACAGGATCAGACACCAAGAAAAACAGATGCCCTGGGTGATCCAGCCTCCAAAACAACTTCAAGGCTGCAGTCTGAGATGATTCAGCCTCACAGAATACTTTAGTCAAAACTTAACAATTATCCTGATTTCCTCAAGGTCCCTCCAAAGATTCCCAGAACCCCCAAACAAAAGGAAGTTGTCTAGAGATCAAAGCCCATATTCCCCAAATATGGATTATGGATGTTTATTATCACTGGTGGGAGGACTGGTTACATATTGATATTAATCCTAATCAAAAAATGAAGAATAAACAAGAGTTAAATTTAAAATTCTCTTTCTAAAGAAAAAATGGGATATAATACAGAGATCATGAGATAAAAAGGTAGAATACTAAATCTAGTTTAATCTAAAAGGAACTTGGTTTCAACAATTCTCGCTCATATACACCCTCCTCTTTCTCACTAATTAGACTCCCAGCGCTCCACCAGGGGCCTAGCCGTGGATGTCTGCATCCAGATTCCTCAGTCCTTGGATGGGGTTTCTGGCACAACTATTAGGGTGTTTGGCCATCCCATCACCAGAGTAGGTCAGTCCCGGCTGTCTCTCGACCATTGCCAGCAGTCTTTTGTGGGGGTATCTTTGTGGATTTCTGTGGGCCTCTTTAGCTCTTTGTTTCTTCCTTTTCTCATGTGGTCTTCATTTACCATGGTCTCCTATTCCTTGTTCTCCCTCTCTTTTCTTGATCCAGCTAGGATCTCCCGCTCTCTTTCCCTTGACCCTCGCCCTTCATTGCTCCCATTCATGTCCAGGCTGTTCATGTAGATCTCAGCCATTTCTCTGTGTCTTTCTTGGGGTCCCGTTTTCCAGGTAGCCTTACTGGTGATGTGAGTAGCAGTCCAGTCATCCTTGTTCCACATCTAGCATCTTCCTATAAGTGAGTACATACCATATTTGTCTTTCTGAGTCTGGGTTACCTCACTCAGTATGATTTTTTCTAGATCCATCCATTTGTCTGCAAACCCCATGATGTCATTGTTTTTCTCTGCTAAGTAGTATTCCATTTGTATATGTGACACAATTTATTTATCCATCCTTCAGTTGAAGGGCATCTAGGTTGTTTCCAGGTTTTGGCTATTACAAACAATGCTGATATGAACATAGCTGAGCAAATGCTCTTGTGGTATGGTTGAGCATTTCTTGGGTATATGCCCAGGACAGGGACAAATAACCAAATGAATGGAAACACATGAACTGTGAACCAAAGGCTGAGTGGCCCCCAACTGGATCAGGCCCTCTGAATGGGTGAGACAGTTGATTGGCTTGATCTGTTTGGGAGGCATCTAGGCAGTGGGACCAGGTCCTGGGCTCCTTGCATGAGTTAGCTGTTTGAAACCTGGGACTTACGCAGGGACGCTTGGCTCAATCTGGGAGGAGGGGACTGGACCTGCCTGGACTGAGTCTATCAGGTCGATCCCAGTCCTCAGGGGATACCTTGATTTGGAGGAGGTGGGAATGGGGGGGTGTGCTGGGGGGAAGGGGAGGGGGGCAGGAAGGGAGAGAACAAGGGAATCTGTGGCTATTATGTAGAACTGAATAGTATTGTAAAATAAATACAAAAAATATGATAAGCAAAACAAAACAAAACAAAACAAAAAATCTAAAAGGAACTACTAATTTCAAAGTATTTTTCAGTGATATGGATTTTGGTTTACTGATAAAAATTTAAAGTTCATTTTGTTATACTGTATGTATGTTTCTACTCTAGGGTATTATGTTTATGCAGCTCATGTAAAAATATAATATATAATTAAGAAAAACAGATTAGTAGTCATCTAATTTAGTCAAGCTTATAGTCATGTTAGGTATATTTTTGCTATGTTAAGGCTAAAACATTCCTTTTTAATTAAACAAAATGGAGAAATGGTATGGAGTAATCATTCTGTACATTGTAAATATGTATTACTCTGATTGGTTTAATAAAGAAGTTTAGTGTCCAATAGCTGAACAGAATAAGTTTAGGCAGGAGAGAGAAACATAATGCTGAGAGGAAGAAAGGCTGAGTCAGAGAAGTCACTAGCCAGGTGGAGAATAAGCAAGACATAGTGAAGAGGAAAATGGCAGGAACCTTGGAGCAGTACATAGATGAATAGAAATGGGTTACTTTTATTTCTAAGAGCTAGTTAATAATAAGCCTGCACTATTGACCAGGCATTTAAAATTAATATTAAGTATCCATGACTATTATTTGGAAACCAAGGCAGAAAAGGAAAGTCTGCCTACAACCCTCCATCAATTTATGTATCAAACTTCATGTACTTTAGGTTTTAATTTATTTCTATAAGACTTAATATTGTTCCACTGTCATATACATTACCAATTTGTTTCAGCTATTCACTACACTCAAGAGAAATCTGTGAACACTTTCATACTTATTTGGGAAGCATTGCTTTAATTATCTAATTCAGCACTCAGGAATTAAGCATCTTGTAATCTCAAAACAAATTGCACTCACTTTTATATAGCTCCATCATTGCAAAGAAATAGATACTAGTAGCTGAATAAATTAATTTAAATAAGAAAATGAACTAATATAACCATTTTGCTTCTGAAGGTTTTGGCAAACTAATAGCACTTCTGTAGGATAAACATTAAAATTTATTCTATTTTTCTATTTGTTTTACTTTTAAGGATATAATTATTCCTTCCAAAGAAGGCTTCATTTCACATGCTTTCATTGAAGTGGTAGTTTTGGATAAATCTAATTATGTTTGCATTTGTTAATTACATCATTTTAATATATTTTTCATGTTATAACAAATAGAAAAAGCCATAATCATAAAAATACTTAGTATAATTTAAATTTAAAGTTATCCAGGGATTACAGATTAATAGTTCTGACATTTAAAGCCAAATTTCAATTCAGGCATTATAATTATTTGTACATTTTTGTATGAAAAGATAATTTGCATTTTCAAATGAAGCATAACAGCCAAGTTTCTTACTAACCTGTTTGCTTCCTACTTTTGTAAGCTATTTTGAAATTGTAAAGTATTAGACATTTTAATAATTAGCTATTGGTAAAGCAGTAAAGAATGCCATTGTTGAGGAGGAAACTAATTTTGAATAAAACATTATCAGTTGATAGTTTGACCAAATTTCCTACATTTCAATAATTATGTTAAATAAAGTCATTGGAATTTTGAGCATACTACTTTAACTCCTCAACTGAGCAAGAGAATGGTATCTAATGAGATAGATATCTAATAAGGTATGAACTATTTCACTTAGTGAGAAAATAAATTTCTACTATCAATATTTTTTATTGTATACACATTAGTAGGCATAGATTTCAGATTTTATTCATGAGATGGAGGTACATGTAACCTGCTATGCCCCTGACTCCACAAAAATAAAAGAAGTGTTATATGTGATCCTCAGTCCTCATATACCTATCTCTGGACTCCTTAAGGATCTGGTAAATGTTACCACTAGAAATATTAGAGAAAACAAATAAGTGATCACTCAGGTTAGGGCCTTTGCAAAGGAAGTCAAACGTAGAGTACATGAAAATAAATTACTTTTGTATGTCAGCTAACATTAATGTAAGAACTGTTAAAAATAGAGCAGCAACATCGTTTTTGTCCTTGCTGTTTTTCATTTTTGTTTTTGTTGTTTTCTTTGTCTTCTCAAAACAAAGGGCTTGTACTGGGCTGCTTTTTTAGAACTTTCTAGGAAGGAAACAGAAACTGATTTAGCCCTGAGTGACAGCATTGTCTATGTCCACTCTTGTACACTTAGGCTGCTGCCAAGGGAATCTACATAAATCCAAAAGGTAAGCAAGTATTTTTGATGACTGATTTTAGTTGTCAACTTCATATATTCTAGGATAATCCTGGAAGAGGGTGTTAATGCTGAATTGTCTAGAAGAGACTGGCCTGTAGTCATAGTCATGTCTTTTCTATTCCTTTCCCCTCAGATGTATATGCTGCTGTTCATACCCTGTTATTAGAAACATTAAGGTTTCATGAATGTCACGTTACAGAGGATTGCATCTTCTCCCTAGCCATGACACTACCTAATTATCTATGTATTCAGGCATTGATGCTAGTACTTTGTGCAAACTAAGCAAGTATTATGCCATTGACTTGCATCTTCAGCCTTGTCTTTTTATATTATTTTAAAAATAATTTTTTCAATATCCTGATGTAGCGGTTCATTAATATAATCCTGAAACAAGAGATAATGAGGTAGGAAGCCTTTTGAGGCTAGCCTAGGCTACACAGTGAGACACTGGGCAGAGAGAACCCAAGGATGGGATGAGAGAGAGAAAGAGGGAGAGAGAGAGAGAGAGAGAGAGAGAGAGAGAGAGAGAGAGAGAGAGAGAGACATAGACAGAGAGACAGAAATAGAGAGGCAGAGACAAAGGGACTAAGTCCAGGTACCAACTAGGTAAAGAAGGTCAAATTCATCTTGTATCTTTCAGTCCAGAAGAGACTCAAACATTTTGAGTCTGGAAGCAAATCCTTTCCACTATGGAATGAGACCCAACCTAACCTTTGTGAACACCTTAAATTTTAACAATGTGAATAATTTAGAAACAGTTTACTTTTCCAATTCATAGAAATTGAGATCACTAATGTATACCTGTTTGCCCTTTCTAAATATTCATTACGTTAGGTATGTAGCAATAGAAAAGTAATATAGTTACCAAGATACATGACACCACCAGAATTTCATATTCTATAGTCAAATATCTTCATGATTAAACTAGCAGTAATCCAATTTAATGATAAAATACTTAGCTTGTATCTGCTATAACTGTACAAAACAGAAGTATGTTTATATTATTTAAAATTTTATATTACAAATATGACTGCTAACTGTATCATATACAATAGAATACAGCTGCATAATTTGTTCTAAAAAGCAAAAATTTATTTTTATAACAAGTACATATTTAAAATATTTTGGATAAAATAGAAATAAATCACTTTCTACTCCCCTTTCTTTCAGCATCTCACATGTTCACTCCCTCCTACATCCTTCATCCCCTCTCACTCTCAAATTGATGACCTCTATTCTTTTGATAATTATTTTCACACACACACACACACACACACACACACACACACACACACATGCATATATGTATACACAAATGTGTAAATACAACTAGCTGGGGCCATATTAGTAGTGTGCATATGTGTGGTTTCAGAGCTTTGTGTTGAATAACCAATAAATAAGCTCACCCCTAAGAAAAAGTTGTAGTTATCTGAGCAGGCATTCGTTGCCTATGGTTCTTTGTCAACTGTTGTTCCCCATGAAGATTTTCACTTCCTTATTGTTCCATTCTTGTTAATTCAACCGTTTATAGGAAAAACAGTTTCAGAGCAGATTCTATGCTATTTTGCGTCTTACAATTTCCTCTTCTCTCTTTCTTGGTATTCCCTAAACCACAGATAGATGAAGGATCTGTGATGTAAATATATCTACTAGAGCTAGGCTCACCAAGATCTGTCATTTGCTGAATAGTGTTTAGTTTTAATTTTCTATGGTGACTGTTGATGGAGGGCTTCTCTCCAGGTTCCCCAAGCCCCGCAATCCCACAATCCACTTATAAAATAATCACTCAGACGCTTATATCACTTATAAACTGTATGGTCGTGGCAGGCTTCTTGTTAACTGTTCTTTTATCTTAAATTAACCCATTTCTATAAATCTATACCTTGCCATGTGGCTGGTGGCTTACCAGAGTCTTTACATGCTGCTTGTCCTGGCGGTGGCTGCAGTGTCTCTCCTCCTTCTTCCTGTTTCCCCAATTCTCCTCTCTCTTTGTCCCGCCTATACTTCCTGCCTGGTCACTGGCCATCAGTGTTTTATTTATATAGAGTGATATCCACAGCAGGTGACCTGTATTTTCTGTAAAGAGAAGATTCTTAACTTGGCTGTATAAGGAAAAGATTTCAAATGTTGTAAGGAATAAAGCTGATCTAGCAAAGTGATGGTAGTAGATTCTTTTCTAAGGCCCATGGCCTCTTAAGCTCAAGGAAGCTGGCTAGGTTTCAAAAGCCTGCCATTATTTTCCTCCTGTAGAGTAGGTCTTGAGTCTAATTAACAGCTGTTGGTTATCACCATCATATGAATGCCATTTGTTGCACCATTACATATATCTTGCCATGCTTTTCACTGTTGTGGTTTATGTGTGTTGCGGGTTGTTATGATTATTAATTGTCCCACCTCCTGGCAGCTTGCACAGTATTATCTGGTATCATGGAAGCTATTTTATTAAAAAAAATGAGGCTTTCATGTTAGATGTAACTCAAATAATCCAAGTTCTATGTCTGAATCATGTAATATTTTCAAAATACTGCTATCTTCCACCTCTGAGAAACAACTAAGGACTATATTGTAGTCTACCTTGTTATGAGAGTCACTTGGACTACCTTGACCAATTCTTGGAAAGCAGATTTCTTATGCCTGGTACTGGGGTTTTCATTACTCTGTGGTTCTAAGGGGAACATTATCAGCTAAATCACCATAATTTCCGTGTGTGTGTGTGTGTGTGTGTGTGTGTGTGTGTGTGTGTGTGTGTGTGTGTGCTGTGTTTAGAGGTCAGGGGTTGAGGATAGGAGTCTTGCTTAATCATTATACTCCTTACTTTAAAAAAAATATTTATATTATTTTATGTGCATGTTTGTTTTGTATGCATAAATGTAAGCACATTGGATGTATGCCTGGTGCCTGCAATGTTCAGAAGATGATTTCAGAACCTCCGGAAATGGGCTTACAGATGGTTTGGGGCTTGTGTGGCAGTGCTGGGAACAGAAATTCTGTCATCTGCAAGAGCAGAAATTGCATATAACTGCTGAGTCATCTATCCAGCCTCCTATTTATTTATTTATTTTTTTGATTTACATATTTTGATACAAGGTCTCACTACTTAGCCTTGTATGCCCTGGAACTCATTATATAGACCATACTGGCCTTCAAATTACAGAGATATACCAGTCTCCGTCTCCTGAGTGCTGAGATTTGAGTTTTTTCTTTGGACTTGGAGCTCAACAGATGGTCACTGGCCAGTGAACTCCAGGGATCTATCTTTCTGTGCCTCAGTGTGCTGAGGTTACTGAAGCATCCTGCATGAAAATTTTTCCTAACTCAGATCCTCATGGGTGAACATCAGGCACAATCAAGGATGAGCCGTTCCCCAAGTCCCTCTGACCTGATTTTGCTTGGATTCAGTGAATCTTTCATGGCCCATTTTCTACTTTTTTTTATTCTAATCAGTGTAACCTGAGTAGTAACATAACCAAGTTATTGACATAATTTGAATGTTGTTTTTTTTTTTCCCAGTTAATGCTTTAGTTTACTTTTTGTTGTATCAGTTTTGTTTTTGTTTTTCAAGACAGGGTTTCTCTGTGTAGCTTGTTGCCTTTCCTGGAACTCACTCAGTTGTAGCTGGAGTTTTCCTGCCTTGCCCACAGTCAGGACAAATCTCTGTCACCTGCCAGTCCCACAGCCGCTCAGACCCAACCAAGTGAACACAGAGACTTATATTGCTTACAAACTGTATGGCGGTGGCAGGCTCCTTGCTAACTGTTCTTATAGCTTAAATTAATCCATTTCCATAAATCTATACCTTGCCACATGGCTTGTGGCTTTCAGGCATCTTTTAAAATTGTCTTTGATTATATATTTGTTTAGAAAATTGGCTTTTCTATTTATGTAACATTGCTATGCAAGTTCAAAAAAAAAAGATTTGTTTTATAGAATGTTTTATTGTTTGAGAATTTCTAACTAGTTTGTAATTCAAATTTTTACAAATCCTCCATCCTTTCACAAACTTCCCTTTATTCTTAGATCAACCACCATTTTTCCTTTCCAACTTAATATACTGAGTTTTTCGTTGTCATTTTTATTTTGTTTGCATTTCTTTTGTATGTGTATTTTGCTCTGTTTTGTTTTTTAATTCACTAAATCCACTTAATGCTCCTTGCATGATATAGTGTAGAATCATCTACTAGAACATTGGTGTCTTCTCAAGACAGTATCTTTGAAAAACAGTAGATTTTTCCCTCCCAGGTAACCTTCAATTTCAATAGCTCCTTAGCTAGGAACCTCATTAGCCTATTTGCCAGTCATGCTGGAGTTTTGGTTAGCTTGATCTTATGCATACCTCACAGCCAGAGTGAGATAATGTGTACTATATACAGTGGTGTACTCATAAAGACATGGTAAAAGTAGAGCATTTATTTACTCTTGGTGAGCATGTAAACTATTGCAGCCCAAAGAGAAATCAGTATGGATGGACCTTAAAAAGCTATTAACATAAGTACAAAATGAAAGAATTGTACTACCCCTGTGAATAGTCTTCAAGACTCTATATTATACTAAAGACACACATGCTAATGTATTTTTATTTTTGCTCTATTCACAATAGCCCCAAAATGAAAACAGCCAAGATGTCCATCAATTGATGAATAGACAATAAACATGTGCACATATATACAATGGAATAGTATTATTCTTTAATAATTAAATTATGAACTTTGCAGGTATATGGATGGAGCCATAAATAATCTTCCTAAGTAAGGTAATCAAATCTAGAAAGACAAATGTCACAGGTTTCTCTGTCATAAGTGGATAGTAGTTTTGAGTTTTTAGGTATGTGGACTACCTGTCATGGGAAATTAGTGAGAGATAGTGGTAGAATTTCACTAGGTTTATAAAATGTATCATAAAATAATACGTCTGCATTTCTGTTATAATCAGCATAAAATATATGAATTTTAAGAACAAATAATTATAGTCAATGAACAATATATTAAAGAGCTAAAGGTTCTTGAGACTTTGGCAAATTTCTATGCTCATATTATGCTGATGACTTCAAATTACTGCATCTACCAATTTTAGTCTATATAGCCATCAATGTATCAGAAATAGAGCAACTTGGATGAGTTCTTTATGCATTGTTGTAATACTGTGCTACGTAAACAATCATCATTACTATAGCATTGTCAAAAACAGAGCTTAAGGAAATGACATTTGCAGAATCATTGTGGTTGATCTAAGAAATACTAACATATTACCATGAAACCATATATCAAATCCATTTTCCAAACAGGCCATTTGCCCGCATTTTACAATTTAAAAGTTCAGGCCCCCTGCTTTAATCATTATGAAGCAAAGTCTAGTTCAAATGTTTCTAGGCAACAAAAACTGATGTCTGAATACAAGGAAGGACATGTCTTTTAAAACAGATACCATGAAGGACATAGCGACAAGGCAGCTGGTATGCTATCCTCTGCTGAATCAGTTCTTGACCTGTATCCTGTGTTTTCAGTAGCCAGATGGTTTGAGAATTATTTTTAAGTGAGAGATATCAAGTAGAATCCAATAAGGAATAAGATGTTAGAATCTTTACAGAACCTATACAGAATATGGACCAAAATTGGGTAAATGACATTTGATATGCAAAATAATGATTTTTCAAACTCCACAAAGATGTGACAATTTAAATATATCATCATTTTGCATCCTATGGGCCTCAGAAATGGTACAACTTCCTTATGTTATAATGGCTCTTTCCATGCTAATAGCTTAATCACTTGGCAAATGCATCCTATCAGTAATCTCATTTACATGCATTTTCCTCACGTCTCAAGGGTCTGTTACTGAATGAATAGATTATGTAGTAATGAACCTTATGATTAAATCTCTTTTCATTAAAATGTTCATTTGACAGTATTTTGAATGGACAAACACATGTACATAAAATTTTGTTATTTAGAGATCACTGGACTCTCCTTACTATCCCTGAATTTATATGTTAAAGACTGTGTGAAAGACAGAAGGGAAGCTAGTTTATATGCAACTTATTCTATTCCCAAACGCATAATAATAGTCATATTTGACTAATCTTCATTATGATGGACTGAATTAATGCCGGAATCAAGATATTTAAACACATGAAAAGTTTATATTTCACAAGACAAAAGCAGTTTTAGGATATTTGATTTCCTAATTTATGAAACCCTCATTACTATGTAAATGCTAATTAATCACTGTTGTTATGAAACGTAAAGAAATATTACCATTAAACACACAAAACTTTATGTTGTTTTCAATAAAACTAATTGGTACTTTCATATTTATTTCTGTTTTCCTAAAGATGGCTCCCATTTGAATAGTAATGTGTTAGAACATTAAACAAAGAATACTTTTCAAGACAATATGCATAAATTAAGCAAATGAGGTCTATTAGTAGTCAATATTCTATAATCCTTAACCACCAATTTGGGTTTCAAATACCACACTGCAGGTAATTTTTATACTTAGATTAAAATACTTATTTACTAAATAGTGTGAATATGATAATAGATATTATGCAACCATCATGTCCAGTAGTTTTGTTATCTCTGGGGCATAAATGAGATCACTAGTGAATGTCTTGCTCAGGTCTGTACATATATATAATGCAGTTCCATCAAGGGGTTCATATCTCCCATGAAGTAGATGCAGTAAGAGAGGTGTAAAAATATTAATTAACAATGTGCATGATGTAATCCACATACTGCTGGATTAAATTTAAGAAAATAAAACTGAGAAACTTTAAGTTTTGTCTTTTTCCATGAAGGGTTTTGGCCTTGGAACTGAAGGCCTATGGGAACATATTTTGGTATTTTTCAGAAAGATTTCTGTGTACATCATTAGTTATATAGACTGTAGATTTATTCGCTGATTTACCATATCAATATTTTGAGACTGGGGTAATATTATTTGACAAAAGTTAGTTTACAAGTATCTCTTGAATCATTGTTTTCCTATAAAAATATTATGTAAAATTAATATTATCTCTCCTTTAATTTTTTGTAGAGTTATTTAGATGAAGTGTTATGGCTAATAATTTTATTTCAAAAATGCTTCAGAAATTATTGTGAATATTGACTATGTTATTTATTTTTCACCATTTCTTGAGTAGAGTGCAACAGTTTCTGTTTCTCAAGGAAAGAAGCCCTTATAAATATGAAGGAGATCTAAATGAAATCACCAGTAAAATGGAAGAGATAAAGCCCCGCCTGTCCATCCCTCATCAACAAATAAAGCCCTTAGTTCCAAGAATGGGAATATGTAATCTAGTAGTTAGTCAAAAGGGCCTATGAAAACTCCCAAACAAACCCCGATATTGACAAAGCCATTGGTTGTTCTCTACAAATTGGAAATAAGGCCCTATTGCTGAAGATGACAGCTACATAACTCATTGAATATCGAGAAGTCAATCTGATGCCTACATACATCCTTCACCCCTAGTGACTAGTGTTCACGGTCCTGGAAGGTACTCTGTGTGGAAGGATAAAGGTAAACAGCAGCCCAGCTAAGAATCTTTCTGTCTACCATGATGACCTGCTAGAAAGATAAGTTTATGTTTGATTATTCCCAAAAGCACAATGCTATTGGGAGTAACCAAGCAATATCTGTTTGGATTTAAGGCCCACTCCATGAGATGGAACCCATGCCTGACACTGCTTGGGTGGCTAAGAATCTGAGATAGTCCAGGGACTTTGGGTAAAACCAAATACTACTGTTCTGCTAAAGGAATGTAGCAATAAAATAACTTCTAATGTCAGCCTCCTATAATTGTGGGCACATCCATCATCAGAGAAGTTTCTTCCTGCAGATGATAGGAACACATAGATACAGCCTGACATCATGTAGAAAGACAGATTTTGGAACACTCAATCCTAAATAGGATGTCTCTACTACCACCCCACATGAACTTCTGAGAACCCTGCTGAAGAAAAGTTAGAAACATTTTAAGAGCCAGGGGGAATGGAGGACAGCAAGAAAAATAGGTCTTCTAAACACAGCAATACCAATCCACGTATAAAATCAGAGACTGTTGCAGCTTGCACAGTTCTGGAACAGATGGGGCCCAATGCTGAGAGGGGAGCAGACATAATCCTCCATCCCTAACCAAGAAGCTGTCTTCAACTGATAGCCAATTGCAAATTAAAACTTAGCTTTCTCCAACAGAGTCTTTCTAGGTATACAAACCACTCTTAAGTGCATGCCCCATGCTCAGCAGTAGATACCAATACAAAGGCATTTTCAGTGGCCATCTTTCTTGAATAATGCTTTCCAGGAGTGCTGTTTTTACCTCATGGGTCTTTTTATTATCTATATTAGGGTTTCTGGTTTTTTGTTTCTATGAGATTTCTGTGTGTGAAAACATGTCTCTGTGTCTATATGTGTTCATATGTGTTTTCTTCAGCTCTTTTTTCTCTATTTATTGCTTTTTGTTCATTTCCAGTCTTTTTAAAGTTTCTTTTATTATTATTCCTTATATACTTGTTTGTTTCCTAAGGAAGTAGAGAGAAAAGTTGAGTAGCTGGGAAGGAAGGCAGGACCTATGAGGAGTTAGGGGAGGAAAAACAATAATCAAAATATATTGCATAAAATTTTATTTTTAATAAAATCAAAGATAGAGGTAAAAGATACTCATAAAACATGGTGCAAGATCTTTTGTGTAGAACTGATGATAGCAGATAGAGTAAGTATGCTGGGCAAGACAAATAAATGGGAGCATGAGTCCCAGGAGCACACAAAAGAGTCCGAAATACATCTGCTCCTCCCACAGTTAGGAGTCTCACAAAAACACCAAGCTAACAGTCATAGCATATACTCAGAGGACCTAGTGTAGACTCATGAAGGTCCTGTGCTTGCATTCCTAGTCTCTGTGAGTCCACATGAGCCCTGTTTATTTGATTTGGTGGCCCATATTCTCTTGGTGTCCTCTATCTACTCTGACTCCTTTACTCACCCTGTTCTGGGGGATTCTCCAATCTCTGAGAAGAGGGACCCAATGGAGACCTTAAATTTAGACTCTGCATAATATCTGGCTGTGGGTCTCTGCATATACTCCAATGAGCTGTTAGAGGAGGCCTCTCTGATGATGAGTGGACATGGCAGTGGTCATGGAGTATTGTCAAATATCATTAGGAACCATTTCATTAATTTTTGCCAGTTATATTGATTCCACCCTTGGTCTAGGTTTCTGGGACATCCAGACTTTAGTTCCTGACCATCCAGGAAGTGCAGGGCATCGGTTCCATCTTTTGTTGTGGGTCTGAAATTTAAAAAAACACTGACTGATCACTTCCTCACATTTTGCACCTTCATTGCCCAGACCATCTAGCTGGCAGGAAATATTGTAGGTGAAGTATTTTCGGGCAGGTTTGGTGTGCACATTTCTCTTCCTGTAGCCTTCAGAGTACCTTCTTATGCCCAAGAAACTAGAATGTAGGAGTGAAGGCACCGAGCCCACACCATCTCCATCTCTCTACATTCAGTGAGTTGTGTGGAAGTTGTCTTCGGCATTGGAGCCCCACTGTCAGTTTTCAGAGGGTCATCTTCTGTAACACATCAGCTTGGTCAGTTTAAGACAACCAAGTTTATGTTGTCTTAAAGTTTTACTTAAGTTCTAAAAGGTTAAGTTACTTAAGTTCTTAAAGGTTCTACTTAAGTTTTTCAGCCAACAACCCAACCAAATGTGACCCAGTCCTACCACTGGAAGCCTTGCCTTGCTACAAAGATGACCAGTTCAGTCACTGTATTCTCCATTGCTAAGAGTCCTCACTAGGATCACCCCCACAGATTTCAGGAAGTTAATATTGCTCTTGCTTGCCACACCAGCTCCCCAAATGGCCCCCACTCCAATTTCAGCTGTCCCTCTCCACACTCTTTCTGTCTATTCCTACCCTTTACTTGATCCCTCTGGATCCTGAAATCACCTGTCCTCAGTCCATTCACAGAATCTGTTCTATTTCCCATTCTAAGGAAGATCTATGCTTCCTGACCTGTAGTGATTTTTTTTACCTAGCCTCTCTGGGTCTGTAGAATGCGGTTTGATTATCATTACTTAACAACCAATATCTACCTCTTATATTTTTGGTTGTGAGCCTAGCCTTTAGTGGCCGAGCCATCTCTCCAGCCCAAATATCCACCTCTAAGTGAATAACTACCATACTTTTCTTGCTGGGTCTGAATTGAAGATCCAGACATAAATCACCCACCTATGGACACCTAATGATAAAGAAGCCAGAAATACACAATGGAGAAAAAGAAAGCATCTTCACCAATTGGTCCTTGTCCACCTGAATGTCTGCATGTAGAAATCTGCAAATAGATTCATATTTATCTCCTACACAAATTTCAAGTCCAAGTGGATCAAAACCTCAACATAAACCAGATATATTGAACCTGATATAAGAGGAAGTGGGGAATACCCTTGACCAAAATGCCCTATGAGACAACTTCCAGAATAGAACACTTAAAATGCAGACACTAAGATCAAAAATTAATAAATGGGACCTCATAAAACTGGAATGCCTCTGTAAGGCAAAGGACACTGTCATTCAGACAAAGAGGCAGCCTATAGAACAATGAAAGATCTTCACAAACTCCACATCCATTAGAGGTAGAGTATCCAAAATACATATATTAAAAAAACTCAATATATTAAAAAATATTCAGTTTTAAAATGGGGGAATAGATCTAAACAGATAATTCTCAACAGAAGAATTTCAAATAGTTTAGAAATACTTAAAGAAATGTTCAATATCCTTATCTATCAGGGAAATGAACATCAAAACTACTTTGTAATTCCATTGCACACCTGTCGAAGAAGCTAAGATCAATAACATATGTGACGGCTCATGCTAGGGACGACGTGAGCAAGAGGAATGGTCCTCCATTGCTGTTGAGAGTGAAAATTTGTAGAGCCACTACAGAAATCAGTTCAATGGTTCCTCAGAAAATTGGGCGTCAATCTACCTCAAGACCCAGCTATACCACTCTTTGGCATTTACCCTACCCTACCACAAGGATACTTGCTCAACTATGATCCTTGTGGTTTTATTCATAATAGCCAGGCATTAGAATGTCTTCCAATTGGAGAATGGATAAATAAAATATTGTATATTTAAACAATGGAGTATTGTTAAAAATGACATCATGATATTTGCATGCAAATGGATGCCCCAAATCTTTTAAAACATTACGTTTTATTCCATTATAATTGTAAGCAGGTTTGCATGACTTCAAATCTCTGGATTTGGTAAAGATAGCTTCATGACCTCAAATTGTGTCTATGTTTCTGAATTCTTCTTGTAAACTTGACAAAATTGCTGATTTTCCTGTTAGTTATATAGATCATACCATGTTGATTTATGACTGACTTCATAAATCACTGAAAGCACATCAAAGTCACCAAGACAATTGAGGATCAACCTGCCTCTTTTTCAATTCCCTAATTTATTCCTGTTTTTTTCAGATATGCTGTTTAGTTAAGTGTATTTCTTATTGATTCCTTATTAGTCAATATTTTGTGATATTAATATGTACAATACAGCTTTCTCTTCAGCAATGCTTACATGATGTATGCATTTTCCATTATCTATTATGATCCCATTGAATAATTTTACCATTACTGTGTTCACATAGTTTAATGATATTCTTATATTAGTTTTGCTTATTTTTTAAATCTATTTAAACTACCCTGACATTTTCCTGGCATCAATTAGAATTGTGATTTGCTTATCCTGACAAGGTAGTATATGTCCTTAAAGCCAGAACTTGGGAAGCAGAGAATGATGAATCTCTATGACTTTAAGGCCAATCAGGAGTACATAGTGAGATTCTGTCTAAAAATAAAGAAAATTCCAAAAATTTTAAATTGCTATCTTGACAATATATAATTAACTCACAATTTTTTGTGATTCTAGGACCTATAATGAGTACATTCTCTATATATCTTTATATCCTTATCCATGTATGTATATATGTATGTGTTTATCTATCTAACTATCTATCTATATTTTGTTTGCCTGTGTAAAAATTTAGCATTTCAAGTAAAATATTTCATACATATTATTCTTAGCACAAATAATTTAGGTTGGTTATTATATATATCATATGATATACAGAAAACCCCTATTTACTTTGTAATACATTTAAAACATTTTCTCAATGGATGTAAATATTTAACTAAATAGAATATGGATGTTGTATCATATTTACCCTAATTCTGTCCTTCTTCTTCTAAAATGCATGTTTTCCCTGTGCTGTAATTTTTCTTCCCCTTTAAGGACAGATGTCTATCACTCATTTTGGAGCCACTCTGATTTTCTCTTAGTATTTATTCACTGGCTTGAGTTGATTTTACTAAAGGAATTTAATGGATATGCAATTTTCTATTGACTATCATTTTCTTTCAATAACTTAATGATGGTCTTTTAAGTACTATCAGTGGGAAACATAATTGTCCACATTATTTTACAAATGTTTGTGCACATACAGATTCTCCAACTTGGTCTTTGACATCCAGATGCTCCTCTTAACTTGAAGAGTGCTAGGATGTAGCTCATTTCTCACACTATATCCTACAGGTACTCAGAGTTCAGCTTCAGGGTGTGGCTGATCTTATATTCTACTTATAAGAAACTAAAGATTCCCATATATAGCTCTTTACTTTTACTTTTTTTTTTACTTTCCCTCTCTTTGGCCCATTTTATGCAAATATATTGCCATAAAAGTAAGACTAATTCAATATTTATTCTTCAACATTCCAAGTGTTATGCAGGACTTGAGATTCCTATCACAATAAAACAACAATAATGGAAGTGGGGTCAACAAAATCATTCTCCCCACACTCTGAGTCCTCTCTTGTCCACTTTTCTGTGGATTCTCCCTTAGTTTCTGTGCTTGTGTTCTTTGCTCGTCAGCAAAATGAAACCTTGAGTGGATCTGGAATTGATACATGGCCACAAGAGAAGAAAGAACAACTTCCCTTAAAGAAAACAGGCTGAAAGAAGGTATTCTCTAGTTGGTTTTGCTGACAGTGTCTATTACAAAGTTTCACTTTCAGAGAGTGTTTTTTTTTTTTTGAACAGTGCCTTGGAGACAAAGCAGAAAAAGACAGTAGCTACTACATAGATTTTTTTTTTCAGATTTTGACTAGTCTTCAGTTCACTCTATTATTTTCTTTTCAGAGTCCTCAGGAGAGATTTATTTATTCATTTATATCTCATCCAGCGTTTTTGCATCAATAACTGAGAGATATAACCTATAATGGTTTCAATAAATCTTTGACAAAATCAGAATATAATCACCATTATTTAAAAAACTTTTTATTACAATCACAATTTACTTTTTTACATTATAACTCATAGATGCTCAAATATGTTCAGCAATTATTTTAGCTGTTTTTTTTTTATCTGAAATAACTTTTTATGTCCTGTTTAAAAAGTTAACAGTCACTTTTATCTGGCTACTAGATGTTATAATTGAAATTCACTTACTAAAATTCAAAAACTGGATTTTCTCTCCAATTTTGACTAAGAATAATATTTTATAATAGCACATTGATTAAGGCTACTTAAGTGTTACTTAAATCAACAGTATATCTATGTGAATCATTAGACTTCAGAAATATAGTTTTCCTTACTGTAGCAATAGAAAGGTGTTACACAACTCATTACTTGTAATTGGGACATTTTTGCTTGGAAGAAACTAGGCCTCAGGAAGTAAACAAAACACTTATATTAAGCTTTAAAACACATACTCAAGAGGTTCCTGAAAGTTACAGGCTTCACAATTTCATTACTCAAGTGTATAAGCATTAGTACTTGCTGGGAAAAAGAGTTCTTTCTGACCAAACTACCTGCAATTTTACCTGGAGATCCAGGATTATAAGTTGTGTTTTTGGCTTTGCAATGGCATATGAGTCACCAATGCTTTTATTCTTAATCATCATATGTGCTCTTCTAGTTAAAACAAATGTTCACTGATTCAGAAAGCTAGGCATATAGGCATCTGCCTGGTCTTTCATTTGTGTCATTTGAGTAAATACTTTCTTGTTCACATCTTCCCCAAAAAAGTTATGCAATAAAAGAATATATCACTTTTGCCTTGTATATCACACATTGTACAGTAAAATATACTTATTACAGTAAAGATGACCATTATGTTCTGTAAACTCTCAGAGACATCTAGATTTTAACACTGGTTTATCAGCATAAACAAGAGCAGATTCAGCATATTCAGGACAATAGGCTAAATTCAAACACAAAGAAATGGAGTAATATAATTTGTGTGTGTCACTGTGGGTTTGTTCATTTGTCTGCATGTGTGTAGTTATGTGGAGGCTATGACCAACTCTCAGTGTCATACCTCAAGCACCATTCAGCTTTCCCTTGAAAAGAGATATCATACTGGTGGGGAACTGACCATATTGCCATGAAGCTCAGATTTCCTCCTGTCTCTGCCTGGAATTGCAAGCACATACGATAATTGCACCATATATACATATGTGTATGTGTGTGTGTGTGTGCGCACACGTGCACATGCATGTGTGCATGTGACTTCTGCAGATCAAAATTGGGTCCTTCTGCTTATATGGCAAATACCTTACTAACTGCTCCATCCATATTACGAACTAAAAAAAAAAAACTTCGAGATGTATGTCACTTTTGATTTGAACCAGCAGTAGTAAAATGGAAGAAATATGTTCCTGAGAACAAATGATCATTTTAATAACATATTGACCAATCCTCTTTAAATGTCAAAGGACTTAACCTAGAAGATTATATAGTAGTAATGTTTGTCAGTCAAGGATTTAGAGAATTATTAAGATAACATGCAGTAATTAAGAAAATCCAGAACTGCATCAGTTGCTTAATAATAAGAGAGAGAGAATTAAGAAAATAAGTTTGTTCTGTCTATGAACAATCTTGGGACTGCATGTCAATCAGCACAAAATAGCTCATCAGATGGAGAAACTTGATCTTACATTTCTTGTTTTTCAGATCTTTGAGATGAATAAACTTCTATTCTTTGTAAGTTAGACTTGATGTATACATGTCTAGTCCTTGGAAGTAAGTATTAAAAACTCTTGAGGATAATAAAGAAATGCAGGTTGGTAGTCATGTATTACAATCAAACTTGTAGTCAATCTAGGTATGCTTTCAAGGTCAAACAAAGATATACAGGTAGTCTTCAAACATTTCAGATATCTATAGAAAATGACATTTAAGATGTTTTAATAATATAGGGCTTTTTATGACAATGAGACATGTTGGCTCCTGACAGCACCCATTTATTTCAGAGAAGATTATGGGCACCAAAGAAAGTCCATATTGAGTTTATTTTCTTTATGGAAAAAGTTAGCCACTGGGCAAGAAACTTCCATTGCCTCAACTGCTGACAGTATGCTGTCCAAATTGGACATGCAGGACACAAAAGAAAGCAACTGCTGAACATTGCCAAGACGAGGCATGACAGTCCTTCAAAATTCCTGCTTCAAGAAAAAGATTGTCAGATATTTTCGGCCTGAAGGCTGAAAATGGATGCCCCAGTGTTACAGAAGAACTTTGAGTGACTCTGTAGACATCCAGTTCTTTCTTTCATTTCTTAGTTTTGAAAGTTTGCTGCTCTTTACTTCCAGATTATTCAGCTAATATTGTATCCTTTTTGGATCGCTGATGACTAGAAGACCAGATGAATATAGTTATAGTTTTCTTTCATGCCAAGTTCAGAAAAGAAACTCACAAAAGAAATATAAAGTGTATAAGGTTGAGAGACATAGAAGTATAGTTTTGAGTTGGTAGTACAAGTTAAGATAGAAAGTAAATTAGGTACAAAACTTTGGAGTCAGCAAGATAGGATAGATGATGGAGTATTTTCTCTGAATTTCCCAAATGCAAATGGACTGCACTTTGTGAATGTAATTCTTACATGATAATTGTTTTTATTGTACATAATTTTACTATATTAGTGTCAAAAACTTTATTTTTTTAGACTAAAAGGGGAAAATGTTGTGTGGTAATTTTATCGCGTTCTGAAAATAAAGCTTGCTCTGAATTACAAGTTGGAGCTAGCTCTTAGCTAAGCAAAATTAAACATAGAGGTTTGGAGGACTAAGGACAGATAAAGAGACAGAAAGTAATAAGGCAAGAGTTTAGAGAAGAACTCGGACTTTTAGATGGAGGAATGGAAGAAAGAGGAGGTCACTGGGGGCTTCTCTACAACTTCTCTGATTATTCAGGTTCTTACCCAAATATCTCACTCCCAATTTTTATTGATAAAGAATAATTAGATAAATGAATGTATCAATACATTTTTCTCTTCCCGGCGTTATCCATCTCTTCTCATTAGTACCTTATACTCTGTCTAGCCTCTGTGGTTAAATGGAATGTAGCTTGTTTACTGTAAAATTCACAGGTAAAAGGATGGAATAAGAAAAAATTCATCCAGATTGAGGTAACTCATATCCAGAAATGTAAATATGGTATGCATTCACTTAAGCCTGTGTGTTAGTCGTTAAGTCATTGGTAAGTATACTTTTAAAATCTTATGTATGTCCTCAAGGAAGTATTTGAATGGTTCTTCAGATATGTTTTTGGAGCATTCAACATTTAGTGGCTGCCAAGCTTCAGTGTGTCATTTTTCTTGTGTGCACATGTTCTACCCTTAAGGATAATATCTAGCATTCAGATTCTTCTAAAGTAGCTCCTAACCACACAGCAAAGTATAAATACTGTAACAGTGGAGAGCAAATGGCCACTCAAACATTCTCTTCAACTAAGACATAAGCGTAAGCTTCTTAAGCCCTTACTTTGTGTGAATTTTGATTCCAGAAATAATAATTTTATGTAATTTTCCTTTGTTATCTTCATTTTGATTTTGTATATATATACACTCAGTCTATGTGAAAATTTGATTAATTAAAAAGTTGTGGAAAAGAAATGTAATTAAGAGAACTAGACACTTTCTAAATAGCTCTCAGTCCTCACCCACACATAAGGACATAAATCAGAAAGTTGTCTTGACTTTGATATATTGTCTAATGTCTCATTTAAGAATATTGAAATTTTATTTTTCCAAGCATGCAAAAGTAAAAGACACAAGAAGGAATTATATGTGATATTGATATAATTTTTAAAAAATGACAGGTTACTCTCAGAGTATTAAGCACATTTAAGAAAATTTAAGAGAAGGGGAGGATTAGTATTCCAAAGTTTTTCACTTAGACTTAAATCTGGCAGTGGGTTTCTATTTAACTGTGGGTTTCTATATTATTTCCTTCTGCTGCAATAGGAAGTTTCTCTAATGATGTTTGAACAAGACACTGACCTATGAATATAGCAGAATATCCCTAGGTTTCATTTTATCACTAGAATTTTTTTCTTTTCGACCAATGTCATTTGGTTTTATCCTAGTTTCCTGGGCTTTCAAAGCCTGTGCTCTTATTCTTCAATGTGAATATAAGGAAATATGTCAATGCTATACTAGAGCTACCAATGACCTTCACATTAGTAATAAAATATTTCAGTATTAGTTATTACTGTACTATCTTAACCAGTATTAGAACAAAATTACTATCAAAACATTTTCCTAGTAAAATATTAATCTCAGAGTTGTATGTAATCATTCAAGTGTTACACACTAAAATACCCATGTTACAACTTCAAGTTTTCTAGTCCTATGTATTCACACTTACATATTCATTACTCTGTATATAAACATTATAAAATGTATTTGAAATGCACAATACAGAAGCAGTTACTCCTACTGTATACTAATTTGTTATAATTTTTCTTTGTTTTAAGTTTTTTGATCAAGTTTTCTGGTAATAATATTTAAATTCTGTCCTCTGCTCCAGGTTCAAAAAATTCTTACATATAATGAAGAGAATGTTGTCAAGGCTAAAGAGATGTGTATCTTAATCTCTAAGTTTCCTTTTTAATATCCTTCTCTTCTCTTTATATATCCATGTTTCACCTGGAGATATTTTTCACAGAGTAAATACTAACTCTTCAAGAACCTCTTTAGAAGAAAGCTCTCCACAGCCTGTCCTTTTCAGGGACTCTGTACTCCATAATTGACTGGTTGCTTTATCTTTCACATTTTGATTCACTCAAAATAATGAGAAACCAACCATAATGTTTCCATTCAGTCTCCATTCAGTTTCAGTCTTGACATAGACATTTACATTTTCTTTCCTTTAGGAATGTTGCTTCCTTTCATTCATTTAACATTTTTTGTCTGCAGTGTTTCTTTTCTTTAGTGACTTAATATAACTGTTTTAAATATTTCCACAGAACCTTCAGTGCTGGGATACTTTTTCCATTTTCATATCCTCATTTTAATACTTAATTATATTTATTCATTGTTAATTAATTAATTGAGGATTGTGATTCAGTCATGTTGTGTAGCCCAGGATGGTTTTAAACTAATAAGGCTCCTGAATATTAGGATTACAGGTGAGAAATATTGGGCCCAACTCCATTTACTCTTTATGCTGCAAGACATAAATCTCTCTCTCTCTCTCTCTCTCTCTCTCTCTCTCTCTCTCTCTCTCTCTCTCTCTCTCTCTCTCTCTCTCTTTCTACCTGGATCCTAGATCCATATTACCCTCCTCAGAAATAACCCCAAGAACTTTGGCAGTTTAACACATACATTTCATATCACAAATGAAACTTCCATTGCTCACACTCTTCTCTGCTACTGTGAAACAGTGTTTTACCCTGCCTAATCGTTCTGTTATTCAGGTGTCTCTGGACATTGATAATACCAATTTCTTCTCAATGCAGCTTACTTTTTTATAATAATCACATATTTTCTCAGTCCTTTAATAAGCATAACATTAAACTCATGTTTTAGTACTTCCTTATTCCTAGTTATGCCCCACTTTTGTTATATCATATTTATTTTATTATTCTACTTTCTTAGTCACTGTGCTTAAATTTTATGTTCAAGGACAATATTCATTTCTCTTCAAATACTTTTTGATTCCTAGAGATACCCTATCTTTCATTGTATTTCTGTCATTAAAGTATAACCTTAGTCAATGTTGATTAACTACAGATAAAACTAATCAAATAATAAATAACGTATCTCCATACCTCTCCACAAAGCTCTGTCTCAATACCTTAATGACAATTGATTGCATGAACTGTGCTTAAATCTTTTTTTCTATTCTCACTCAGGATTTCCAATCAGTAGTTTCTTAGAACTGTTATAAAGAAACTGTCTCAGCCTTTATTCTATTTAGCAGAAAGCAACATTTAATCATTCTTGACAGCATATTAAATTTTCTCTTCCCTTGAAAGATCAGTTTGCTCATTTCTTTGGTCTTTTATTTTCATTTATCTTTGACCATTATATTACACTAAATTTAAAATATTTGATCTCCGAGTTTTTTTCTTTTAATTAACTAATTTTTTTGGTTCTTATAAATATTAACTGTCTTCAAGGAGACTTAACACACACACACAAGAACATGCCTCTGATTCAGATAGAACTTATAAATTCTCTATGCATATGTCACGTTATCTATTCAATGTCTCTTCCTCATTGTTGAATAATTATCTCCAATTCATTATGTCAAAACTGAGTTGCTGTTCAACTCTACATGCTCCACACAACCATCTCTTTCTAAATTCTTCAATTACTTCAAAAACCTTCCCAATTACTCAATCTGCCTTAAGGCAAATCTCAATTTCGCCTTCACTTTCTGTTTTGTTAAAAATTTCTGTTAGTTTTAATTTCTGATTTCTAAAATCTATAAATATATCCAGCTTCTTTTTTATAGTTACAAACTTTTAAGTTCTGCTTTAGAAATTTTTGTCTATGGTATAACAATATTCTGTTTGCTTTTGAATTAAATACTATTTGATATTTTTCATGTTTAGATTTAAAATACACATACAAATATACCAATAGTTTGAAACATGTTACAAATTCATAATTTCTCATAGACTGTTCATGTTAGGCCCCTAAATTCATATTTTGGAATCTGAATTATCAAGGTGACAATATTGGGAAACAGGTTTTTGTCAAAAATCAGTTTAGGAAATACAACTTTCCTATGCAGGAGGATTTATCTTATGGAAGACTCAACAGAAGATTTTCAACCCTTAGACTTTCTGAAAAATGAACTGGAAATGAGTTGTGTGTAAATAAAAAAGTTGCAACACTTACAAGTGCTTTGAACTAGGATTACCAAGTCTTCAAAATTATGAGAAATAAGATTTTATTATTTATAATAAAAATAGCCTAAATCAGATTTCAATAACAACTGAAGTAGGAAAGACATATCTCACATGTTTTTAGATATCATGATTATGTTTACTTTTATAGTGGAATATTTTTCGATCTTGTTATATCCTTTTTTTTCTCTGTATATTTTTGGTCCCTTCCCTGGATATCTGTAGACCAGGCTGTACTCGAACTCACAGAGATCCTCTTGCCTCTGCCTCCTCAGTGCTAAAATTAAAGGCATGCACTGTAGCAAGAATCTTAAAAGTTCTTATTAATAAAATCAAACCTGAAGCCAAGTATTGGGGTGAACACCGGAACCACTCCCTGGGATTAAAGGCTCTCTTTCTGGGATTAAAGGCATGAGTCACCATGCTTGGCTGTATCTTTGAACAGATGGATTTCTGACTCTGGAATGCTAGGATTAAAGGCATGTGCTACCACTGCCTATCCTCAGTATCTAGTGGCTTTTCTGTTCTCTGACCCCAGATAAGTTTATTAGGATACACAATATTTTGGGGAACACAATACCACCACAGTGCACCACCACCACCTTGCTTCAGTCTTGTTATATCTTAAGTTAGCTATATTTTTGGTTAAAATTACATGAGAATATGTTTGATGTGGCTAACTTGAATAATTTTCAATTTTGACAAAAAACAATGCATGGAAAATAATACTGCAATGTTTTATGAGTATAATAAATATAGGATATTAATTAGAACAGGGATAAGGGAGCTTGGTAGAATCTTGAAAATATTTTATAATACAATTAATGTGCTAAATAGAGTATATGGGATATAAAATGTTGATGCACAGAGATTGTGATGGCTATTCTTGATTGTTAATTTGACTACGTCTGGAATTATTTGTAGTCCAAAAATGGAGGCACAACTATGAGAGGTTTTTGATTGATTTGAAGTGGAAGGATCTACTTCTAATCTGAATCTTTGATGTATAAAGACATACCTATAGTCCAGATCTAAACTGTGCCACACATGCTGCAGGAAGCCTATATAAGGACTTGGAAGAAGGATGATTTTACTCTCGGCCTGCTTGCTCTTTCCTTCCAGTAAGTCCATTTTTTAGCTGGCATTAGAGCCTAAATATTTAGGATTCTGTGTATACTGAAGACCAGCTGAGACAGCTAACCCCAGGAACTGAGAAACTACTAGATTTTTGGACTTTCTTTCATATATAGCCAATGTTGGATTATGGGACCACAGCCAGTAAGTAACTCTTATAAATACCCTTTCTATATCCATATAGACAGATTAATTTATAAATTATTTTTCTCTAGACTACCCACATTAATACTCACAAAAACAGAAAGTTTTTGGAGAATTTGAAAAAAACATTTGTTTTCATTATTTATTCTTAAATAATTTTTTAATAATTAGAGAGGCATTGTGTTGTAAATAAAATAAAAACAATTTAGGTTGCCTCATTTTTTTAAATACTGCAACAACAAAGCATTGTAAAACAAAGACAAAATATATACAGTCAGCCCTTTGAAAACATCCATCAGACAACGATGAGTGCTGATATCTTCATTGATAAGATACAAGCTCATGAGATCCACCAGAGCCTCAGTTCATGGCCCAGGGTAGTTTTCCAGAAAATGGAGCAAGGTAAAAATCACTGATTCAGATAAAAAGAACTGCAAGTTTAGGGGGAAATAAACATATTTTCTTTTGCAGATTGTATGCTAAGTAAAGGATGCAGAAGGAACATTCTCACCAGACATAAAATAGAGGGCTTATCTGTGCAGACTCATGAGGAAACTATTCAAATCCAGCAAGTTATTCAAATAAGTTAATTAGAAACCAGTGCTTATGTGGGGTATGAAATGTCTATACTCCTAAACTAAAAATGTTTGTGATCTGCCAGATGTTACATCAGTATTTACAAATTTCACTCAATTGTTTATATCTAGAAGGTGAGATATTTCAATGGCTTCCAAGTAACAGTGACATCAATGGGCATTTATAACAATGTTCAATATTTGTTAAGTGATATTTACATGGATATTGTGCATACTTCAGGGTAGATGTCTACATTGTCTAGCTTCCAAGAGATGTAATTACTAATCATTTGAGAGAGCATTAAAACTTGCCCAATAAGAAATCTGAAACCATTACTATGAACTGGATTGATTCATAGAACATTGAGTCAAAGTTTGCTTTTAACCTACTTACTGAAAATAGATTGATGTGCAAGAAAAATAAGAGAAAAGAGCAGATATGGTAATTATGATAAAGGAGATATTAAAAACCCAAATTAAACTGCTGTTCATGAAAATATATAAAGCAGTAGACAAATTGGCTATTTAGAGTAGTGCATTGAAAACAATATAGGCAAAGTTACCTAAGAATGAACAGAGATTTAAAAAGTTTTTAAAAACTTAAAGCACTTGAATAATCTTTAGAAATTCAAAATGAACTAAAACGAACATAAATGAACCCTCAACTCTGAAGAGTGTTCATATTATAGGCATAAAGGAGAATAAAATTGAAATTTGATGAAAATGGGGATCCCCCAGATTTGTGAGACTTAACAATATAACAGAAAAAAAAGGGAGAAAAAGAAGTCATACATTGTCTATATCATAATTAAATACCTTGATTTTATGATAAACAGAAAAATCATCAGAACAGACAGATGAAGACAAATATTCCCCACAAAGGAAAAATGATAATGGTGGAGAAATGCATTTCTCATAATCACAGGACTAGTCTTAGGTGAGAGGAACAGGACAATTGAATGAGTAAAAGGAGAAATTAAGAATCCCATTCCATAGACTTCTATGCACAATGAATGTATATTTTTTTAAATTAAGTGTATGTTTCCTCAAATATAAAAATTAAAAGGGAGTGTTTTTCACAGATGGCCAAAAATGTTTGAAATTATGCAGGTAGAAGTAAAATACCAACAATTATAAACATGCTTCTATGGAAAATAGAAAATAAGAAATCATGCATCTATAGATAAAAATAAGTGTTTTCTTATTTAAATATTTTAATATAATAATCTTTAGATAATAGTAAACCCTCAAGTGAAATAGTAACAATACACATCCATATTTATAAAATTACATATTCAAAATTCATACTTACAACAACAATATACTATGACAGGAAATTCCTGCACTACAAATGAAATGATAAAACATCACTTAGATCAGGAATGGAAAGAGGTTACAGATGCTTAACATCTAAGTAGCCACTGCAATCCTAAAATGCAAAAGTACATAAAAAATATTCAAACTAATAAAAAAAATCACAATCGTGAAAATATTATTATTTATTCAAAGATGAAAACAGGCTGAATAAAAGTGATAACATATAATAGATTTGTAGGAATGCAAATAATCATATGTGCAAAATGTATAAAAACCATAATTAATTATCATTTTATTAAACTCTCCATTTATACTCCCTGCCAACATAACATGAATCAGTAATGAGATGTGTGAAGAATAATTCCTCAGCATTTTACATGTAATGTTCTTTTCACTCTTTCTCTAGAACCAAGAAGGGACAGAAGAGTATTTCAAGGCAAACAATGCTTCAATTGCTGTCTAGTCAGTATTTTCTTGGACTGAGGTTTCTTGCTCTCTCCATTTATACAAAGATTATTTATGTAAATGTTACAACATTATACTTATTTTGGTATTTGAGTAACTAAGAATTGAAAATTTGAACACACACACAAGCACACACATATGTAGCATATATCTTATAATATTATATGTGGAGATTTTTTAATCTCATAGAGAAAATGTGAATTTCTTTTAGAATAGCTCATTTTGAAGTTTCTTCATGTCTGAAATTTTGCAATCAATAGCTTCAGTGAACAATGACTTTTGTGTGTGTTTTCAAATTTCAATTAAAATATAATTACATGATATTCCCATTCCCTCTTCTCTTTCCTGTACCTTTCAATCTCCCCACTCCTGTTCCCTTTCAAATATATAACCACTTATTCTATTACCTATGATCTATGTAGCTATGTATCTATCTATGTATCTATATATCTATCATCATCTATCTACCTATCATGTATCTGTTTATCTATTTATCTATCGATCATCTATACCTCCATATATTTGTATATAAAAATGTAAAAGTAAATATATAAACACAACCTGTCAATTCCTTTTAGTGTTGCTTGTTTATATACTTTTTATGATAGACATCTTGGGATTAGAAGGCAATTTGTGGGGCTATTCTCTGGGAAATACTTATTATCTTTTTTCAATGGTCTGTAATTGCCCATAGCTACTTTTATAAAACTTCAATTTGTTTTAGACTTTAAAAAGTTACTTCAAATGGTCCTTCAAACCCATCTTCTGTGGTGTGTTCTCTTTTGAGTACTCACAATAATCAGTTCTCTTGTGAGTTTTGGACACTCAGAAGTATCAGAGCCCTTGGTTCTTCTAAAATAACAAATATTGCTTGTTAGTTTGCAAATATCATGGAAACAGGATCTGGTTTTTTACTACAGTAACAGCATAAAGTAGTTGACTAACTTCTTTGGATGAAATAATAATTGCCTATTGCCCTCTATAAATTCCATCCAACCCCAATATCATACACAATAGTAAAATCCTGAGTGATCTTTACACTCCAGTTTTAGTTTTTATTCAATATCAGGTGTATTTAAACTACCTACTTTTCTCCAGTTCTTCATTATAATCCAGTTCAATAGATATTACTGTAAATTAATTAACCATCTACTCACAATCTGCAGTTTTCTTATTTTTTCATTAGCTTGATATATGATAGACATTTTCAAAACATTGTTTGAATTAGACTGCTACACATGATCATTCACTTCAGTATTAGAAATAGTTAACCCTTTTCTATTATTAAAATAAATGGTCAGACATGATTGCCATTGTTCCTTCAGGGGAAAAATGACTCTTTGCAATGAATAAAATTCTAGATTTCCCCAGTTGGTCAGTGAAATGAACTTTCTGGAGGCTAACAGCCTACAGACAGGTGGTGCTGACAAGGAAGGCACTTAAAAATATAAGACAGGTCCTCAGATGAATAAAAGAAATTAAATCTGTGAAGGTCACATCTGGACATTCTAACTGGAAGGCAGGTTGCACTTCCTTCCATACCTTTGAGACTAATGTGTATTACACCGTGGAGCTAAATAGGCCATTTTCTCCTAGACATAGTTTATTACCACTCTACTTATTAATAATTCCTCCCCAATAAAATTATGTATTCAATGGAAGAATCTGTCAGTTTAAAACATTACCTTTCACTTTTTTTTTCCAGAGTGTAGTTCTGGGTAACTTAGGCTGTACAACTTGATTTCATATTCAATCATGATATCTTGTTGAGGTTTACCATGGCAGTGGTTCAATTATGAATATTCAAACAACAGGAGCAGTGCTGTGACCTTGCAAATATTCTCAAATATGCTGCAACTGATGCTGTCGACCAGTGCTATTTCTTTCTACACTTTCTACTTGAACTATTCCATTAAACATCAGACTTTAAATGTTTAATGAAAATTAGAGCATTTTGACTATATTTCATCTACCTTCAAGTAACTCAGATATAATTCCCAGGCACTAAAAATTTGTACTACACTGTATTCTGTTTAATAGTTTTACAACTTGAATGAAACAGCTCCCATATGTTTATGTTTGAATACTTGAATAACAGTTGATAGAACTGTTTGGGAAGGATTAAGAACTTGGCCCCATTGGAGGAGGTATGTTACTGATGATGGGTTTGGAGATTTCAAAAGACCAACCCAACATGTACCCTAACCCTCTGGAACCAAGAAAAACATCTGGAACATTTATTTTTTTCTTTATAAATGGCCTTGGTCATTTATAGAGTAAGAACCTAGTAAAGCACTTTAAGTCACTAAACCTTTGTCTTTGAAGCTGTGGGATGGTCTGTATGTCAAATTGCTCTGATTGGTCAATAAATAAAACACTGATTGGCCAGTGGCCAGGCAGGAAGTAGGTGGGACAAGGAGAAAAGAGAATTCTGGGAAGCAGAAGGCTGAGGGGAGAGACACTGCCAGCTGCTGCCATGGCAAGCAGCATGTGAAGACTCCAGTAAGCCACAAGCCACATGGCAAGGTATAGATTTATAGAAATGGATTAATTTAAGCTATAAGAACAGTTAGCAAGAAGCCTGCCATGGCCATACAGTTTGCAAGCAATATAAGTCTCTGTGTTTACTTGGTTGGGTCTGAGCGGCTGTGGGACTGGCGGGAGACAAAGATTTGTCCTGACTGTGGGCAAGGCAGGAAAACTCTAGCTACACTTTGAGGGTAGTGTGGGACATTAGTCTTTGGCGCTTCTTGTTTCACCTTCCAATTTGAGCTGATAATTTTATCTACCAATCTTTTACACGGACATTATGCAATGTCCAAATGCAATAGGATCAAGTGCTTGATCATTCACTAAAGCTTCTAAAACCAAGATAAAATAAACTTTGTATTTATTGGTTTATTTTCTTAGACATTTGGTTTCATAAACAAAGTGTTAGGTGACACAGTTAACTACAGTTGTGTTTTTTAAAATGTTGGTTTTTCTCCCTAAGAATCAAATGTATTTCTCTCATCTCTTTTTTAAATCCCAAGTACTGAGTCTTATTAAGAACTGAATCTCAGACCCCCTCACCTGGGCTCCCATACTAAGGCCCACAACCTCAGTAGCCTTATTGGAGACCAGGTTGGTCCTAGGAACCCCAGGGAAGGCAGGGCACACTGCACATAAACTCATTTAAAGCCTGCCCAACAACCCCAGACTCCATACCCTCTTGAGACCCCCAACATTCCCACCCCTGGCTCCATGTCCTAGTCTACAACATCAGAAGACTGCTACTTTATCAGAGGACCAGGCTGGATCTAAAATCTACAACTCTATAGAAGAAGACTTCTGCTTTACCAGCTAGGCGAGGCTGGACCCAGGGACCCCAGAGGCCAGACCAGATCTAAGTACTTTCTTCTGCACATACCAATATATTGTCATAATTGAAACTATCTTCTTTCAGTAGATCTATTAGTTAACAGTGTGAAGGGGTGGTGAGAAAGACGTAAAATTTGACACAGGATTGAAATTTGTAAGGTGAGACATGTCTTCAGGTGGCCTACACAAGACTTCCTCGCCTCTGTTTATAACATGCCTCCAATAAGCAAGTTTGCATTCCTGTTATACCTCCTGGAATATAAACATCCCACTGCCAGGAATGCATCAATAATGGAGGGGCTTGAACATTTTCAAGTTTATCCTGCAAGTACATGTTCCACTGCATGTTTACATAGAGATCACAATGTAGGTAACAGAGAAATCATCTGAAGGAGTCATTGATATATTCAACACTCCAAAAGCTACAGAAAATCCCCTCCTGAGACAAGCTTGAGCTGTTTGCACTGTGCATAGCAAATGTAGAATGAAAAGATAGGCAGTTGCACTCCCTTTATTAAGGGAATATTTTTCAATTTTTTAAAAATTTTATATGAGAGATTTTCTAGTCATTTTACATATCAGCCACAGATTCCCTGTCCTCCCTCCTCCCACAACCCAAACCCCATTCCCATCTCCTCCAAGGATAGATCTCCCTTGGGGAGTCAGGCCAGTCTAGTAATTCAGTTGAGGCAGGTCCAATCCCCTCCTCCCTGCATCAAGGCTGAACAAAGTGTCTCAGCATAGGCCCTAGGTTCCCCCCAACCGGCTCATGCACCAAGAACAGGTCCCAGTCCCACTGCCTGGGGGCCTCCTAAACAGTTCAAGCTAATCAGCTATCTCACTTATCCAGAGGGCCTAGTCCAGTTCCATAGGGGCTCCTCAGCTATTGGTACACAGTTGATGTGTTTTCCCTAGTTTGGCTATTTGTTCCTGTGCTTTTTCCAATCATGTTCTTGATATCTCTTGTTCATATAAACCCTCCTCTCTCTAGTCGATTGGACTCCTGGAGCTTCACCTGGGGCTTGGCCATGGATCTCTGCATCAATATGACTCTTTCTTAGAAAATTAGGAATCAGTCTCCCTCAAGACCCAGCTATTCCACTTTTGGGCATATATCCATGGAATGTTGAAACATACCACAAGGGCACTTGCTAAACCATGTTCATAGCAGCATTATTTGTAATAGCCAGAACCTGTAAACAACCTAGATGCCCTTCAACTGAAGAATGGATAAAGAAAATGTGGTACATATACCCAATGGAATACTACTGAGCAGAGAAAAACAATGACATCATGAAGTTTGCAGGCAATTCTCTCTTTTCTCTCTTCGATTGATACCTGGAGCTTGGCCTGGTGCTTGGTTGTGGATTTCTGCATCTGCTTCCATCAGTTACTGGATGAAGGCTCTATGATGACAGTTAGGGTATTCACCAATCTGATTACCAGGGTAGGCCATTTCAGGCATCCTGTCCACTTTTGCTAGCAGTCTAATTGAGGGCTGTCCTTGCAGATTCCTGAGAATTTCCCTATCATTAGGTTTCTCCCTTACTCCATAATGTCTCTCTCAATAAAGATATCTCTTTCATTGCTCTCCCACTCCCTCACTACCCCCACACAACCATCCTGTTGCCTCTTGTTCTCATCCCCATCCCCTACCCTCTATTGCCCCTCATGAAATCATCAAAATATTCCATCCTATTTTAAATATAAATTTAACAGAACCTACAACATAGTCTGTAAACATGTAATTCTTCCTACCTGTTTTATGTTGTTGCCATTCTCTTTATGTGTACCTAAAACTGTATTATGTTGGTGAAACCTTACCAGTTCATTGAAACTCAGTCTAGGCATAGGAAACATCTCCACAAATATCCTCAAATGGTCCTAGAAGAAGAACTTCCTTTCTAAGAAGTTATAACTCTTTGATGGTTCCCTGACTACTTAGTCTTCATTTAAACTAAAAAGGAGATGTTCTTTACACATCCAGGTCTCTGAAGAGCAGAGAATGAAAATGGCTATTGTCACACACTTGTTACTTAGTTCAGCACGTAGTATATTCAATGAGTACAACATAGATTGATAAGAAATAGCTTTCACACTACATTTCAAGCAATTCTTAATTTTTATACACCATATTTACTATCTAGACTAGCCTTCCTACTGTGCAGGAAGGAAGGAAGAGATTGAGAGATTATAGATAGGAGAGAGATACTAATATTTCTCAATTTTTATGATATTCTAGGAGTGTAAATTCACATATGTTATGATAATTTATAGTGATAAATTACTAAGTATATAGAGATAATTGATTGAATAAGTCACCCAAATTATATAAAATCTTAAATATATTACTTGTTACTTTTGAAATCAGAACAATATAATGACTTTGCTTTCAGATAATAGAAATTCATTTTTCCTAAAAATTAAAAAGGCAATTGTTTATATAAATTAGATCCATAAAAATAATGTCAGAAATTTTGCACCAAAATTAAACTTGAAGGCACAGCTTGTGTCTAGATTCCTTAGGAAAATAAGAGTTAAAATATAGGATGACAGACAAGTAAATATTTAAAATGCACATGAAACTTCATCTTATTAACTTCTCCTTTACTATTTTATCATCACAAAATTCATAGTGAAACTGACCTATAATTAGATAGAAATATTAGAAATTAGAGCTGCTTTAAGATTTATGTGCACTAAATGCTGAAGAAATTAAATTTAAACTGTGGGCATGAGATTAAATTATGAAATTATCTTTTGTATATGAAAATACCAGAAAAAGCAGAGTATTTCTAAAGGGATATTATTTAGCGATATCAAATCATGGAAACAATATGTAAAAGTTTTATATCTTTTCAGTCTCCACCCTTCTTTCCAAAACAGGAAGTGATCAGATTGGAAACTTTCAGAAAACTCCGTAATATTGTTATGTTTTTCCATTCATGAGAAGACAGAAAATCCCTAAGCCCTGTGTGTATACATTTGAAACCCAAACAAGCATTAAAATAATAGAAACAAAGGTAAACATAATGAACTCAGAGGAAAATATCAACCATGTTAGAGGGTGGCAGTTAGGTGTGATAGGTAAGAGCTTATTTGGCTTCTAAGATCACACTAAATCAAAGCAATGGAGTCCATGCCATGGGATAATTGTCTCTGATATGCAGCTGGAGGGTTATTTATGATTTTCTGTAAAATACGCTGCCAACGATCTCAGTGGTATTTATAGAGTATCCTGACTTTAAGTACCCTCTGCTAGACAAAATTTTTAAATAAGGAAAATAAAGTACGCTCAGCATTTTCACAGTGAATGGGTCTGGTGCACTTTTACATTGATGTAAATAATTAAAAATGTGTGTGAATGTTGTCTGGCCTTATTATTTGTTTACTCTGTAACCATATTAACTAAACTAAAATAAAATATCCCATTCATTTTGTGCTCTCACATACAAAATTATACTCAGATGAGCTCATTGAGATAGCTGCTTAGAAATTGTCTAGATATGTTGATGACACTAAAGTTGGTTTAAAGCCTTTTACATGTTTCAACTGATAAGTATCTTTTTATGATATATCAAGTATACTAGCCATTCTGACTGATGAAGCTGTTGTTTCTATGTGTAATTATTAATCTTGTTAATGTACTGCCATTCTTTTAGACAGAATAGAATTGAAACATGGAATTTGTGACTATCTAAGAAAAGAGAAATATTTATTTTCTGTAGAAACCAAACTTGTAGAATGCCAAAATACTGAGGTAATTTATCATAACTGATGAAATATGTACTATAAAATTATAGAGCTATTTAAGTCACTTTAGATGTTTTTTTTTTTAACTTTTTAAGTTTTTTTTTTTAATTTTACATACCATTCATAGTTCTTCCCCTTCTCTTTTTCCTGCTCCCCTTAACCTCCCCTCTGCCCCATCACCCATCCACTCCTCAAAGGGGGTAAGGCCTCCCTTGGTAGTCAAATAGGCTGTCATATCAAGTTGGGGCAGGACCAATCCCCTCTCTCCTGCATCAAGACTGAACAAGGTATCCCACCATAGGGAATGGGCTCTACAAAGGCAGTTCATATACTCAGGATGAGTCCTGGTGCCACTGCCAGATCAAGCCACACAGCTGTCATCCATGTTCAGAGGGCTGGTCTCACGCAGGCTCCCAAGCTATCAGTCCAGAGTTCATGCATTCCCAGTAGCTGGGGTCAGCCGTCTCTGCGGTTCTCCCTATCATGATCTTGACCCCCACCCCTTGCTCCTATAATCCCTCCTCCTTCTCTTCAGCTGAACTCCAGGAGCTAGGCCAGTGCTTGCCTGTGTATCTGTGCATCAGCTTCTGTCTGTCACTGAATGTAGGTTCTATGATGACAATTAGGGTAGTCACCCATCTGACTACAAAGGAAGGCTAATTCAATCACTTTCTCCATCATTGCTAGGTGTTTTAGCTGGGGTCATGCTTGTGGGCTTTTGTGTATTTCCCTAGCATCAGGTTTCTCCCTAACCACATAATAGCTTCATCTATCAAAATATCCCTTTCATTGCTCTCCCTCTCCCAACTGGGCCATCTCCAGCCCTCCTGTTCCCACCCGCATCACCTCCTCTCTACCTTTCTGAGTTTACCCATGACATCTTAACTGTTTCCCCTTCCTTGGGCCATTCATGCATGTCCCTCTGTAGATGTAACCAACCGTCTTATTAAATAAGAAACACAGAACCAATGTAAAAGAGAAAGCCAAGAGGTCAGAGCTCAGAGCTAAAATCTTACCCTTCCTCCTGCAGTGGTCCTAGCTCGCCGAAAGAGAGCGACTTCCTGTGTGTATGTCTTTTCATAGTCTTTCGGTTCTGCCTTCTCATTGGTTGTAAACCCAAACACATGACTGCCTTGTCACTGCCTGTAAGTACAGCCCTCTAGGTCTTAAAGGCGTACGTCTCCAATGCTGGCTGTATCCCTGAACACACAGAGATCTATGGGATTAAAGGCATGTGCCACCACCGCCACACTCTTGCTATGACTCTAATAGCTCTGACCCCCGGGCAACTTTATTTATTAACATACAATCAAAATCACATTTCAGTACAATTAGAATACCACCACATCCCTCTTAGGGTCCTCCTTGTTTCCTAGCTTCTTTGCAGTTGTGGATTGTAGCCTGGTTATCCTTTGCTTTGTGTCTAATATCCACCTATGTGTGAGCACATACCGTGTTTGTATTTCTGGGTCTGGGTTACTTCACTCAAGATGACTTTTTTCTAGTTCCATCCATTTGCCTACAAATTTCATGATATCTTTTTTTTAACCTCCATTATGTAAATCACCACATTTTCTTTATCCATTCTTTGGTTGAGGATTAAGACCCAGCAAAACCATTCTTGGTCATGTACCTAAAAGATGCTCAACTATACCATAAAGATACTTGTTCAACTATGTTCATAGCAGCATTTTTCCTAACAGCCAGAACCTGGAAACAACCCATATCTTGTGTAAAATTACATTATTAGGCTACAACAAAATAGAAAACAAAATAACATGAAAAACTAAATCATTTTATTGCTATTTAATTTGTGTGTGTGTGTTTGTGTGTGTTTGTGTGTGTGACTGTTTGAGTGTGTGAGAGATTTTTGCATATGTGAGTGCATGCATACAGAGGCCTGAAATGATGTCAGATCACCTCAGATGTGGAGTTTGGATGGCTAACATAGTATCCAGCTGAGATTTAAATTCCAGTACTCATGATTGCACAGAAAGTTCTTGTAACTGCCATGTTTCCTAATCATATGTTTCCTCCTAACATTTTTTCTGTTAATTTCCTTAATAAGAAATTTAAGACTGGTATAATGATATATGATTGGAGACTTTTACTATTGACTAAAAAGGAAAACATATTCCAATAAGGGAAGTTGGTCTGAACTCCTCATGAGAAAAGAAAAACAAACAAAAGAAAAATCATGAGTTAACATTCTTCTACTTCTAATTTATATATTAAATAAATTTATGAAATCATGTTATTCTAGGTATTCATTTACCTGTCCCTACAATGCTGAATTTAAAGTGCTCTAAATAGGCAGGTTGTCTTTTCCACAGCTATTCACAGCAGGACAGAACAAAATGTAGACATGTGTTGTTAATAAACTTCTAAGCCAGAAATAATGAATTAAACATTGAATTATGGGAAGGAGAATATCCATTCATCTTTGTAACTATTGTGTCAGCAGAATCTATATAAACATGGTTGTTTTCTTTGGATATAATGTACTGAGAAGCTTACAGTAGAGAGCTGTATATTTTGCATAAAAATAAATGAATAAAAATTAAACTAATCAGATCTTTAAATTTGTTAATTTAATCATAGAATTATATAGAAACATCAAATAATATTGAGTGACTATGGTTCCCTTGAGATTAGTGCTAACTATTGCTGGAAGTTTCTATGGTCCTGCCTGGGCCCTGCAGTTGGGACAAATCTCTCCAAGCTGACCCTGCAGCTGCTCAGAGCCAAATAAACATACAAAGGCTTAATATTAATTATGAATTCTATGGCCATTAGCTCAGGCTTATTATTTACTAGCTCTTACACCTAAACTAACCCATAATTCTTATCTATGTTTAGCCACATGTCTTGGTACCTTTTCTCAGTTCTGCCTCCACATTGCTTCCTCTGTGTCTGGCTGGTGACTCCTGACTCAGCCTTCCTTTTCTCAGAATTCTCCTCGTCTGCTTGTACCACCTATACTTCCTGTCTGTCTACTGGCCAATCAGCATTTTATTTATCAATCAGTCAGAGCAACACATATTTACAGCATTGAGAATGATATCTCACAGCAGCTCCCATTATTAATGAGACCATTTGTGTATAACTCAACAACTAAGTATAATTTTATTGATACTTTGATCATCTTTTACCTGTATCATGAAAAAGAAGATAATAAGCATGAATTCAATACACAGCTAGGGTCAGTTACTCTATTGGATAACTTACATTTGTTAGAAAATGCCATTTCACGATGTCAGTAATGCATGTCACAGGTCAGATATATACACAGGAATACCATGCTATTTCTAATACTTGAGAATAAACCTTTGTGGGCTTGTCATATTTGTTTAATATACAGGAAAAAGTGATTGTTTTGTTTAATCATTAGAGGAATAGAAAATTGATGAAGTCACTACTGATTGGAAATTAATTTAAGAATAAACAAATATTTATGATATTACTTTTGCCACCGAGTAAAAATCTCAAGTACCAGATGCTGTTTTCATCTTGTTGAGTCACTGGACAAAGAGATTCAGTGAAAATCCATAAATAAGATGGTAAGGCTCAATCGCTGATGACAACACTCTCTTTTGCCATCAGATAGCTGGTGCCTAACTTGAAGTTTCACCCCTACTGAGTAACATTTGTGGTACTGGAAGCTACTCTGGACACTATCCGAGAAGACAAGTAATCATCAGTATCACTCAACTACAAACATCGTGACCTACAACAACTACCTGCCTGACAGATATTCTGGCACAATAGTGGCAAAAATGTTACAGGGACAACCAATTACTTTATGCTAGGATTTAAGGCCCACTCCACGAGGTTGAATGCATACCTGAATCTGTTAAAATGGCCAAGAATTTGAGACTAGACAGGTCATAGACCTAGTAGAAAACCTACTACTATTATTCTCCTAAGGAAACACAGTAATTAAATGATTCCTAATGATGTACATATATACCCATAGAGTGTTGTTTATATTCCAAATCAGAGAAGCTTCTTGAAGTATATGAGAATTTATAGAAATAAAAAAAAAATGTTGTGTTTAGAGTGTAACATTGCAGTACTCAATTTTAAATGGTATATTTTCATCAAAACTTTCCTGTCCAGGCTCAAGGATCTATGTTGAACAGGAAGAAGGAAGATTGTAAGAGCTAGAGGTGGTGAATCATGACAAAGAAATATTATCTTCCAGGTACTGTAGGACTGATGCACATATGAATTCATAGAGACTGTAGGAGAATGCAGCCTGCACAAAGGTAAGGCATATGGGATCCTAGGGTTGAAACATGAAAGTTAACATGAGATTCTACCACTAACTAACAAGATCTCTGCAAGTGATGCCTACTAGCAAAGGGAAAATATGTTTTCCCTTTGGAATGTATTTTCTTATGTATTCCAGGGTGGGCACAATCCAAATAGTTGTGGCCCAACACAAATAAAACTCAATGGTTTTTTTGTAGACTTTTTGTTATCCTTTTGCTTTTCTTTAGCAATTCCTTTCTTTGGTCTTTTGACTATTGTGTGTTTGTGTGTGTGTGTGTGTGTGTGTGTGTGTGGACAGGCTTTTTACATTTTTCTTTGTTTGTTTCATTTCTTTTCAAAGAAAGAAATAACAAAGTTGGGTTGGGAGGGAGGTGTGGAGGATCTGAGAGAAACTGAAGGAAGCATAAAACATGATGAAAATATATCACCAAAATAGTTTTGTAATTTAAATTACATATATATTTGTGTTGCTGCATGTGGATGAATTACCCTCAAAGATCAGAAGAGGATGGTCATATCTTCTGTAGCTGGAGTTACAGAAGATTGTGTATTACACAATATTCATGCTGGGAACCACACTTAAATCTTCTGTAACATCAATACTTTCTCTTAATAGCTGAGCCAGCCTTCCAACTCTGGTGATAATACATTTAGGGATCATTACTCCATGAGTATAATTTTCAATTAAAAAATTAAAATATATTTTTCTCCAAATATATTTCTAAATATTAATGTTTCTAAAAATAGTTTTACTGAGTATCTACTATGTCCCCTGCTCAAGGAATGTTTCCGAACAGAACAAAATTTTCTGCTCTTGATGAATGTATTTTTATCAAGGTGAGCTTGTAATCTAAGAGACATACATAAAAGAGTAGAATAAAAAATTTCCCAGAGAAATGATAACTTTCAGCGGCATAAATAAAATCTGGCAATTGAGAGGAAGCAGAAAGAACCAGTAAAGAACCAGTGGTTAAATGTGATAGTAAGGGCAATATTATTGAGAAAACACAAGCATTTTTAAATTTATATTTTCCTTTTATTCAGAATAGACTCTTTTCTCAGATAATGTATCCTGATTCTAGTTACCCCTCACTCAATTATTTCCCATTACTCCCATCTCACCTCCCATCTGAATCCACTCCCTGTCTCTCATTAGAAAAGAACAAACTTCTAAGAGAAGAAATGAAACAGACAAAGCAAAACAACATAAGGAAAAGAGCCTAAAAGAAAGAATAGGAATCAGAGACCAAGTACATATTTTAAATAAACGAAGTAGCTTTTAACATACAGGAAGAATCTGCATCATTGAAAGACGGAAAAACTGGTCCCAGTAAGCCAGAATAAAAAGCCTATCTGAGTGGGATAGTCCTTTGTGATCAGGACCAACAATGAAATGAGAAGAGAAGAGGATTGTGTGATCTAAGACTTTGTACTAAGATGTACAAAGGTTGGGCTTGGTACATGTTTGAATAGCTTCCATCAGCAAGTTCTATTATGCATTTTTGTTAGTTAAGAATAGTAAACCTATTTTTCAAACAACTTTGTTTCTACTGTATTAATTTCAAAGTTAATATTGAATATAACATGACAGATGAGATGAGAACTGACCCATTGAGCTATATTCCCAGTCTTCATTTTCCTTCTCCTGAGAGAGGGTCTAAGTTGCCAATGCTGTTCTTGAACTCACTCTATAGCCCAAGCAGTGTTTCAATTGAAAGTACTTTTCCTTTAGCTTCCCATTTAGCTGGGATTACAATGCTGCACTATCAAGCCCAGTTTATGTTTTTAAGAATAAATCCTAATGCTATTCTTCCTTGATTGATGAAAAAATTAATTACAAGAGTAATAAAGCCTAAAGAATTTTTAGGCCAATATACCTATAATTATTTTTATTGAAAAGATTATTTTCCCATTTAATATACTAAATATAATTTACCCTCCTTACCCCTACATTCTTCTCCACCTCCTCTCTACTCTGGGTCCACTCTTTTTCTCTATTTCACTAGAAAAGAACAGGCTTCTAAAAGATAATGACCAAACATGACAAAATAAAGTGTAAGATAAAGCAAAAACTTTCATAAAGACATTGGACATAACCAAATAAAAGGAAAAGAGTCCTAAGAGCAAGCAAAAGGGTCAAAAACACATTTGTTCACATAATCCAGAGCCCAGTTAAAATATTAAGCTAATATTTATAATGTTTATGCAGAGGACCTGCTATACACCCGTGTAGGTACTGAGCTTGCTGCTTCAGTCTCTGTGAGTTCATATTTGCCTTTGTGAGGTGATTCAGGAGGCCTTATGTCCTTCATCCCTTCTGACTCTAAGGAACATTCTGCCCCCTCTTTGGGATTCCCTGAGCTCTCCAGGGAAGGATTTGATGGAGACTTCCAAATTAGACTCTCTCCACATAATGTCTGGCTGTGGGTCTCTGAACCTGTTCTCATTTGCTGGTGGAAGAAGCCTCTCTGATGAAACTGGATAAGGCACTGGCTTTTGAATTTAGCAGAATATCATTAGGAATCATTTTATCTATTTATTCATTCATTTTTTTTAACCAGTCTAGTTTGATTTTACCTTAGGTCTTTCAGCTATCTAGTATCTGGTTCTTGGTTGCTAATATAGTGTCAGGTATGAGTTCCTTCCTGTGGTGGTCTTATGTCAAATCATAATATAGTGGTTTGAATTTGTATGGCTTCCTTAGACTCAGATGTTTGAATGCTTGGCCCATAGGCAGTGGCATAATTAGGAGATGTGGCCTTGTTGGAGTTGGTGAGGACTTGTTGGAGGAAGTATGTCACTGAAGATGAGCACTTTGAGGTCTCATACATATTCAAGCGACACCCAATGTGATACCTAGTTGCTTTTGTTGAATGATGATCAAAATGTAAAACTCTCAGCCCTTCTCCAGTATCATGTCTGCCTGCATGCCACCATGAAGATAACAGACTAAACCACTGAAATAGGAAGCCAGCCCTGTAACTGGAGTTTTCTCCAGTCCTATCCAGCCCTGTGGACCCCACAACCACTTATAAAATAATCACTCAGACATTTACATTAATTAAACTGCTGGGCCATTTGCTCAGGCCTACCATTGTCTAGCTCTTACTCTTATACACAGCCCATTTCTGTTAATCTATATGTCACCACATGTTCCGTGGCTTTATCGCCTGTCTTTACATGATGCTCCTTGGACAGAAGCCTGGCGCCTCCTCCAGACTTCCACCTTCCAGTCTCTCCTCTCTTTTTGTCCCACCTATCCAATACTTCCTGCCTGGCTACTGGCCAATTAGCATTTTATTTATTCACAACATACAGGACATCCCACAGTACCAGCCCCAATTAAAAGTTATACTTTATAAGAGCTGCCAGGGTCATGGTGTCTCTTCATAACAATAGAAACCCTAAGACACAGACATTGGTTGACTACTTCCACAAGTTCTGCACCTCTATAGCCCTAGCATGCTCTACATAAATGACAGAATTAAGTTAAAGGTTTTGTGGCTGGGTTGGTATTCACATCTGTCTTTTGATAGCCTGATGAGTATCTTCCTTCACCAAAGAGTCTAGAATATAGGGAGGAAGTTTCCATGTAGGTACCAATTCTACTTCTCCATGTTCATTGAGCTGTGTGGATATTTTCTTCATCGATTGGGGCCCTGCTGTCAGTTTTCTGAGAACAACCTTCGTCTTACCACGAGCCACAATGGCTTGGGGATTTCTGTGGGTCTCTCATGGCTAACAAACTCAACTGTATGCAACCTAGATTTGCCACTGGAAACCTATCTCACTACAAGAGATGACCAGTTGAGACTCCATATCCCAGATAACTAGGAATCCTCATTTGGATCAACTTTCTAGATTCCAGGAAGTTTTCACTCCACCAGGTTGCCAAACACTCTTCAAATGCCTGCCAGTTCCAACCATATCTCACCACACTCTATCCTTTCATCCCAAACCTTACCTAATCTCATCCCTCTCACTTCCATTCCCCGCAGTCCCCAGTCTATCCTGAAATTTTATTTTATTTCATCTTTCCAGGGAGTTACCTGTATCTCCCCTAGACACTTCTTTACAAAACCACTCTGGGTCTACAGATTGTACCATGGTTATCATTTACTTAACAGCTAATATCCATGAATAAGTGAATACATATCATGTTTGCCCTCATGGGTCTGTGTTAACTCACTCAAATGATTTTTTTTCTAGTTACATCCACTTTCCTTTGAATTACCTGATGTCAATTTTTAAAAACACTGGAGTAGTCTCCATTGTGTAAATGTGCCAGTTTGGTTTATACATTCTTCAGTTCAGGTACATCTAGATTGTATCTAGTTTATGACTAGTATAAATAAAAACACAATAAACATAGTTGAATAGATCTCCGTGTGGTACAGTAGAGTGCCAAAAGTTGTATACCTGAATCTTGAAGTAGATCAATTTTCAATTTTCTGAGGAACTGCTATATTGATTTTCACTGTGGCTATAAAAGTTTGCACTCCCATCAGCAATGGAGGAGTGTTCCACTTAATCAACATTCTTCCTAGAATGAGGGGTTATTTGTGTTATTAATTTTAGCCAGTTTTGGTAGATGTAAAGTAGAATCTCAAAGTAATTTTGATTTCTTTTCCCCCAATGGCTAAGGATGTTGTTGATTTCTTTAAATTTTTTCTCAGCCATTTGAGATTCCCCTATTGAGAATTTTCTGTTCAGAACTGTACTCTACACGTTAATTGAATTATTGTTTTGTTGATATCTAGTTTCTTGAATTCTTTATATATTTTGAGTACTAGTCCTCTATCAGATGTGAAGTTAATAAAAAATCTTTTCCCATTCTGTAGAGTGCAGCTTTTTCTGAATGATGGTGACCTTTGTCTTACTACAGCTGTTTAGTTTTGTGAGGTCCCATTTATTAATTATTGATCTTAGTGCCTTCACTAAGGATGTTGTGTTCAGAAACTTGTCTCAATATCCCAATTCATTCAAGGTTATTCCTCAATTTTTATTCTATCATGTTCAATGTATCTGGCTTTATTTGAGGTTTTTTTAACCATTTGGTTTTTAGTTTTATGAAGGGTAATAAATATGTATCCATTTGTCTTCTGTTCCACGCAAACATCCAGTTTGACCAGCACCATTTTTTGAACATGCTGTGTTTTTTTTCCCATGTGTCTTTCTGGATTCTTTATCAAAAATCAGGCAACCATGTGTATTTTGGTACATATCTGTGTCTCTAATTTGATTCAATAAATCTACTTGTCTGTTTTTATCCTACTTTTTTTACAACTATATCTCTGTGGTGCATCTTGAAAGCAAGGAAGGTAATACCTCCAGCAGTTCTCTTATTGTTCATGGTTGTTTTAGCTCTTATAACTTTTCGGGTTTTTTTTTTTTCAACTGAAGTTGAGAATTGTCCTTTTAAGTTCTGTAAGGAATTATGTCAGAATTTTGGTGGTTACTGCATTGTACCTGAAGATTTCTTTCGGTAGGATGGTCATTTATTCTGTGTTTATCCCACCTGTCCATGTGTATGACAGTCTTCTGTTGTAGAATATTATTTCAAGGTGTGTTAGTTTTGTTTGTGCTCTGGAAAATTGGTTTAATGATACAAAGATGTGTTGATTAAATAAAATTCACCTGCAGTCAGGAGGCTGTGTCTGCAACTAGCTGAGAGGAAGTGGTGGGGAGGAGCCAGGTGAAAAAAAGGTTTATAAGGAGGGGCAAGGAGAAGCACAAGGGCTTTTTGGAGGATGTGAGCAAGGAGACAAAGTGAGCTACTTGATATTCAGCCTGTTTGAAGAGTAGAATTCCACCTTAACCTTTGAATCTTGAGTTCTTTAGTGGGAAGAGGTTTAGCTAAGTTCCCTCCATAGCTTTGCAATAGCTGGAGCTGGATACAACAGAATTCTCTTCTCTCTGGCTACAGACCCTTGCAGCCTAACCACTCTTGGTAGCTGAAGAGTGGTAGTTGTTGATTCAGGAAGCTGTTGCTTAGAAGGCAGCAATAATTGATAAAAAGGACAACAGTATTTCTGTCTTCTGATATATGCTTCAGTTTTCTTCATCAAAGGTTTAGTATAAGTCGCCATCCTACAAAAAGAAATCTACAGATTTGACACAATAATCCTGGGTCACAGCCTGGACCAGTCATTGGTTGGCCACTCCCACAATCTCTGTGCTTCCCTTATTTCAGCACATCCCCTAAGCAGGACAGACTGTAGGTTGCAGTTAATGTGGCTAGGTTGGTGTCCCAATCTCTCCTCGGGAAGTTTTTCCTGGTGACAGGAGATGGCCAGTCTTGGTCATCTTCCCATCTTCTTCTTAATGACTATAATAATCTGTGCCCACTGTACACTCAAACAATCTCTTTTAGATGGCAGTCCAGAGTGGGCCATGAGGATATGATGAGTTTTAACCTGGACCCCTAAGCTAGGCTAGCAGCTAGAATAGAGGAATGTTCATGACTAACATTACTAACAGTGAATCTCTTCCCTCTATGCACTTCTGTAATGTCTGCAAAAGTCTGAAGCAACAATCTTGCTTTTGCTGTTTTCCTCAGATCACAGGGGCAGTTGCTAATATACACACAAATATGCATGTGGGATATAGAATTGTTTCATCTCACCTTGTATTAATTCAACAATAAATGGTTTCCAAAGGTTCATTTGAAATATAAATATACTTTGTTTTAAAAGAAAAAATGTTAATAAAAGATGGAAAAAACAAATTATTCTGAATCAATTTGAAATACAACATATTCTTTATTATTATCAAAACTACAAAATGAATTGAGAAATGGCTCTTAGTAAAATTGGTAACTAGAAAATGTTAATTAATTACTATTTAATATATCAACACACTTTTTTAGCTTAATCTCTCTCTCTCTCTCTCTCTCTATATATATATATATATATATATATATATATATATATATATAGTCTTTGACTTCAGAATGATTTGAACCTAGCTTAGTCTTACAATAAAATGGAACCAATATGAACTCAGTAGATCTTGCTTTTTAAATGTCCCATTACCTAGATAGTGGTAGGTAGTATGATATTCTCTTACATCAGGAAGTGTCAGTAAGTTGGAACTCAGTGTATTCTCTCTTGAGAATGTGTTGCTAAGATACAATGAAAGGTTATGTGAATGAAAAGAATTTTGACTAATGATACTTTAATCTCATGATATGTATAAGTCCATCTTAAACTGAGGAGCATGTGTATTTTATACTGAATTATCTTCATTTCAAAACACAGAGTAATTTAATCATACCTGATTACATTTAAATAATGATTTGTTAAAAATACTACAGAAATCATCTTTAGCTCTGGAATTACAGTTAATCTGTTTCTTTGGAGTTGTTTCAAATCATTATAATAAAATGACATTTAACAAAGTCCTCATGTTTTCACAAAGATCATAATTATTAATTTATCAGAATTAAGAAAAAATTGCTACTCACTATATTTCATTTGTTTTACTGCAAATAGGTATTTATGATAAAAAGACTACAACTTTTAAAAATACCAGTAATTCTTGATATATATGTCATAATGGTGTGGTAATTGTGTGTGTGTGTGTATGTGTGTGTGTGTGTGTGTGTGTGCGTGTGTGTGTGTGTGTGTACTGTAGATCATTTTCTACAATGCATTTAAGTAAAGTTTCTATGAGGCTTTTTAAATTGTTATAATTTTTCTATTTCTAATTTGGAAAATGTCCATTTTTAGTAAATTTTTCAAAATATAAGGTTTGAAAGCTGCATGAATATTATCTACCTAAGTTGAGCTTTAGTATATCTATTTAGTTCCTATAGTAATACATACTGAGCAGTGCAGTGCTGGTGCATGTCTTTAATCTCAGCATGTGGGTGGCAGAAGATCTCTGTGAGTTCAAGGCCAACCTGGTCTACAGAAGAAGTTCCAGGCTCCAAAGTTACACAGAGAAACCCTGCCTCAAAAACAAACAAACAAACAAACAAAACCCATAAAACAACAAAAAAAAAACAATACAGACTATACATAAAGACTTACAGAAAAATATAATGTGATATAACGATGATTTTAAGTTACAATTTTCCTAAAAGGTACCCCATGAAGATGATAGAATGTACTTTCAGGGCATAAGAATCTGTTTCTTCTTTCAATGATATACTTTAAGCTAATGATTTCTTTCCTTCTTCAGTCAATGCAACCCTGGATATGTGAGGAGAACTTCATAGTGGTTAATTGATCGTCACAAAGCCTCTTATACACTAAAAGCATGGTGCAATGGATTGGGAATTGCAATCAGAACTACACTGACTTTCACTTTGCTTTCATCCTTGCAGGTGGTCTAACCACCTTTGTGTTTTAAATATCAGCTTGGTAAGGCAGAATTAAGATCAACACATTGGACAGTATTACTGACTGATCTCATTTGGGAATAAAATTGAGACACAAAACTTTTAAATGAAACATTCCTTTCAGCAATTTGCTTGAACATACATAGAAACACTTTTATACAGCACAAAATGACCTTTGGAATAAAGCATGGAACATGCTGTGTGAGTTTTCTTTTTGTTAATATGAATCACAGGGCTAAAAGATGCTATTGACCTGAAAAAGTAACTCAGAACTGTCTAGAAAAAGCAATCCAATTCATTTCTGAAAGAAAAGCATATGAGTTTAAGTCCATTATTTAGCAGTTTTCTTTTTATGAAATTTCAGATTAAATTTAATATCAAATGTTTAGGTTAACTGTTATGCAATTGGTACTATATTTTCATGGAAATTTCATATAAACAATGGAAAGTACTTGAACAATACATGTTTCCATTTATTACTGAAAATAAATTTGGTTACCACATTCAAGTTAAAATGGTATATCAGTATATAATATATATTAAATATATATGAGTATATAATATATATTAAAATACCTATCATCTAAAATTTCTGTAGAGTTCACTTACAGTCCATTCAATTTGTATTCATTTCATCAGCTTAATCACAAACTTTTCCAATAATATGTCAGTATGTAATGACATATTTGTAGCTAATAATTCAGTCCAATAAAATAGGTAATTTATTTGGAAAAATTTGAGCCTGAAGAGATTGTTCAGCAGCTCAAAGCTCCTGTTGCTCTTGTAGAATATCTGAGTTCAGTTATTAGCACTCACATGGTGCCTCACAACCGAAAGTAACTCAGGTTTATAGGCTCAAACATTTTCTTCCAGCCTCTCCATGCTCTTGGCACATGTGGATCACATACACATATGCAAGGAAAACATTCATCCACATAAAATAAAATAAAATCATCTGAAAAAAGCCTAAGAACTATTTTGGAAATATTTAGAAACCTCACCCAGAAAAATCAACAGCTAATGTTTTAAATGAACGTAGTAGTGAATTATATTTTCAAAAAGGACTGAGGTCATTTTCAATTGTGTTCCAATGTCACAGAGTGACAGATTCAATGACTATGGGTTTAGCTCCATTGTTCTGCCACAGAATTTTTGTCACAGTGTATGATTTCTATGTAATTTTTTTCCAACAGTAATTTTGTTTATATAACTTCTTACTCAAAGCTACTACACTTTTTGAAGAATAAATTGGTATTATAATGAGAGAATTAGGTGCAAATTTTGTGAGGATCAATTCTTCCAAGTACTCCAGAGTTCATATGTGTGTGTTATTTCTGTTACTGACCCACATCTTTAGAAATTCAGGTATAATCAGTGATACCAGTTTTACAGCAAAAGATCATGGGATTGTACACTTAACTACAGGGAGAGTTAGAGAAAGATATGCTTGGTTTTGAAGTGGGTGAAAATGTAGATGGTAATTTGAATATTGTGATGTGAATTAAAACAATAAAATGACATTTTCTAAATACCAATTAAGTACTGAAGCCAGGCAGAACCTGAAGAAAGGGAGTAACATGACATGAGTGTAGCTGTACTCATAGTTTGATGCGAGTTGAAAATAAATTTGCATTGTTCACAATCATTTTTGTTGCCATTATAGCCACAGTTGTTTCTGTATTTCATTCATAGATTTGTTAGTTTTAAGAACATGTGTTTCTCTAAAAGTTTTTGATGGTGTGATTTTTGTAAATTCCAAGGGAAACTTTCTGTTTATCCCTAAAAATTTGTGTGTGCAGTTATTTTTTATTCTCTGGCAATGAGGATCTTTCAAAATCATGTGCTGGAAAGATTTCCAAATTAAAACAACATTTTCAAAATTACATTAGTAGAATTAATACAATCAATACATTATTTTTGAGAAATACTAAGCAAATAGATATTACCTAGAAACTAATTCACAGGAGTGTTTAGGTACAGCACATATCTAAAATGTCTCATCTATAACATATATTTGCACTAAAAATAGCTTTTTTGTTATCTTGCTAGGAATAAACTATGCATCAGAAATAATGTACCACAGAACACTTGCTGTGGGATGTTCTGTATGGCAAATGTGCTACATACTCTAGCTACAAACACCCTCAGTGAAACTACTACAAATATTCTCTCTTAGAACAGTTCAGGTGAATGCTGTATTTATTGGTGATTACTTTCAAACAACCTGAGAATATAATTAAGAAGAATAAATACACTGAATTTTTTGAAGCTTTTATTATTGTTGCTTTTATATAAACAAGTAGAGATATTTTATTAATTTATATGTGTAGTATTTATACGTATATCTGCTGCTAAGGACTTTTAGTAAATGTTTACTGGATCATACATCTTAACACATAAGTTTGCTTTTGCTTGAGGGTTTTTCCTCCATAAAATACATATGATTTTGTTTTTCCTCATACCAATCAGTATTGATTTACAACACAGATAATTATGGGTGAATGTGTGAGAAGGCTTTCTAATAGAATTCTGTCAATCAACACCTAGCCCAACTTTCTCATTATGTGTTTGCTGAAACTATATGATGGAATTTGTCTGGTGACATTTCAGGGATAGTGACTTTGATTTCAAAGGAAATGTTTCAGGTTCATTTCATTACCTTAGAAAAGTAAAAGCAAATTTGCCTTATAAAAAGCAATTACTTCTTAGCTGACCAGGGCACAATAGCAATATAAGAGAGATTTCTCATTCCACTATTCAAATCCTGAACCAGCAAACTACTGTTTGATTTTGCTTTAAGCCAATTTTACCATGTTTGAATTGCAAAAGCATTTAATCTTCATAAAGTAGGTTATTATAATGGAGATCATATTGTATTGGTATGGAATACCATCTAAGAGGCAATGGGTATTGGTATAATTTTAGTATTTATCACATTTTAAAAACAATGTTAGCTAAAAATATTTACAAACACGTTGAGTAGTACACAGAACTTATTATAAATTGGCGCTGCACATTTATTTGTAAATATGCTTCTACTTCAAGTTGTTCACTATACATATCTTAAATTAGATGAATATTGAAATATTTTCAGTATTCAAACAATAGCTATTCGAACCAAGATACTATAGATATATAAACAGTTGCATATTTTCCCTTATCTATAGTCATTTAATTTTATTCTTCATAATAAAAACATTCATATATATGCATATATATGTATACACACTATATATATATATATATATATATATATATATATATATATATATATTTGAGTTTTAAAATGTGGGAGATAAGGTGCTACATGCTATTAAACAAAGACAGATGAAATTTTTCCATCATATAACACCAAAAATTTGAAAAACCTAAAAGTTGAGATTATTGAAAAGAATTGTAAAATTTAGGTTAAATAATATGTTTTGCTTGTTTTTAATCTTGGTTAAGCAAACCATGTAAACATGTTTTCTGAAATAAGACCCTAGTGTAAAATCATAAGACAAGAGAGAAGATGTTTTAATAAATGTGTGAAATTTAGAGAATGTGGCTTTCTAATTTCAAGTAGCACTAGAATTAGCAAATATAATAAAAAGGTAAATTTTAGAATTCAAACATTTTGTTTGTTTGCCTCTGTGAAACAGTTTACTTCTCTATGTAGCTCTTGGTGCCCTCAGACTCATAGCAATTAGCTCCTTTAGTTTTCTGGACTACTGGGGTTATGACTGTGGGACACCAAACCTGGCCATATATATGTGTGTATGTGTGTGTGTGTGTGTGTGTGTGTGTGTGTGTGTGTGTGTGTGTGTGTGTGATGTGTGTTATTATAAAATGATGTATAACAGCAAAATTAAAGTTATGATGTTACGAAGAAAATAATTTCATGCTTGGGGGTCACCATAACATGAGGAACTTCAATAAACTTTATAGGATTTTAGGAGGGTTGAGAACCACTGATTACATTGATCACTCACCTAATTGCTTAATCCATTCTATAGAAATGGTCCTCTTATCATTTTCCCTCTTTGACTGAAAATCTCAAGGCCAGAAGCACATGACCTACATGGGTATGCACAAACCCTTCTGTGTATATAGTATAACTCTTAGCTTAGAATTTTTACTGGACTCTTGACTGTGAAAAGAAGGGTATCTCTGACTCTTCCTGCTGTTTTGTTAGCATGTGCAACTTAGATTTGATGGTTTTTGATTCATCTTATTATATTCCATTTAGTCATATTTGCTTGTCATCTGTTGAGAGCCTACTCTTTTCTAATGAGAGACAGAAAATGAAGTAGACCTGGAGGAGAGGGGAAGTGGGGGCCAGTGGGGAGGGGTGGAGGGAATAATCCTTTGTATACTGTGAAGATGTGTCTTTGCCACGGCACCTTTGATTGGTTTAATAAGGAGCCAAATGCCCAATAGCTAGGCAGGAAGTATAGGTAGAACTTCATTACTTTGGGCTGGGAATCTTGATGGGAATGCACAATTACATATGGCATCCAAGGTGAAGGCTTGGCAATCCACATAAGTTCTGAGAAGGCTTCCTGGGACCATGGTCTCTTGAACACGCTTGGTTACAGGGGTATGGATATTCTATGAGGCTCTGCTGTGCAGCTGAGCATTTGAGAAACCCTCACTGGTTACAAATGCTTGCCATATGTGGACACAAACTCCCAGAACTGTGGCAGGTAAATATGTCTCCTGGGACAGTGCCTGTCTACAGGAGGCTAGACTGTCACAGAACCAAAGAGTGGGGGGAGCCATTCACTAGCATCACTCTGTGCAGTAGCCTGGCTCTTTCGGGTTTGTCTCCCATGGTCAGATAATGTTACATGTGCATAATAAGATGAGGTCCAGATTGAGAATACCTCTAAACAGATATAATATGCTTAAAATTGCTTAGATGCTGAATAAAGAAAAAAAAAGTATAGACCACCATAGAAAAATAATAGTTTAAAAATAATGAAGTAGGAAGGCCTGCTTGCACAAGTCTTGCCTGCTGGTCTGCAACAGGAGTTGCAAAGGGTGGGGGTGCTCAAACAGAAAGCAGAAAATCATATTTAGCTTACTTGGACGCATGACACATTCCATACTTGTACTAATGTGCATATATATAAAAGTTCATGTGCTTTCAGAAAAAAAAGAGGCCCAGATGCCAAAAAAGACAAGTAACCCAAGTGATACTGTTTCCCAGAATTCCTCTGTTTCAATTTCCTCAAAATTCTGCATCCAAAACAACTTCAAAACTGCTAAAGGAAATGGTCCAGTGTCACACCCTAATCCAGCCAGGACTTTAGCTAAGCCCAGCACTTTCCCATTACATAGAGACTGAACAACAAATAACACAACTAGATCCCCAAGGACTTGTTCATTATCCCAATTTTCTCAGGGACCCCTAAATATGTCATTGCACTCAGATAACAGGAAGCAGTTTAGAAAAACACAAAACCCACATTCTAAAGAGATGGGGGGGTAGACTTTGGTCATCCATTGGATTATAAACGATTATCATAATTTAAGGGGTTTGGTTGCAAGTTGGTGTTGGTCATGGTAAGGGGAAATGCTGAGCAGAGATTAGATTCAAGGATCCTTTCTTAAAGAGAAAAAAAGGAGGATAAAGTATAGAAATGATGGGATAAAAGGGTAGATCATTGAGTCTACTTTTGAACTAAATCATCTACTAGTCTCAAATAATTTACATTGGTATGGATTTTTATATATTGATACAAATTTAAAGATATTTTTCTTATAATATATATATATATATATATATATATATATATATATATATATATATATATGCTTCTCTTCTTATTTAAGGTATTGTACCTATGTAACTGCTGTGGGATGGTCTTTCTGTATGCTTTGAATATGTGTTGCTGCCATTGGTTAATAAAGCAGCTGTTTGGGCTTATGGTAAGACAGGATACAGCCAGGTGGGAAATCCAAGAGAGGTACAGGGAGAAGGAAGGTGGAGTCAGAGGAGATGCAGAGAGCTGTCCTGAGAAGCAAGATGAAATGTAACAGAGGAAAAGCCATGAGACATGTGGCAATACATAGATTGATAGAAATTGGTTAATTTAAAATGTAAGAGCTAGCTAGTAAGAAGCCTGTACCATAGACCAAACAGTTTGTAATTAATGCATTAAGCCTCTGAGTGTTTATTTTATAAGCTGCTGAGGGCCAGGCAGGACAAAGGAAAACTTCTGGCTATACAGATCAATTAAAACTTTAACGTAGATTGCTCCCCCAGCAGGGAAGACTCCCAGGGGCAAGTTCCCCCACCAAAACCCCCCATCAGACCCTGCAATATACAAGACCCATGCCCTATCCCAAACCTGCCCATATCCCCATGACCTCAGTGGCTTCCTGAGACACAGAATCCCCTAGATATCATTGGACTAAAGGAGGCTTCCTGAGACATAGAATCTACCAGCTCTCACTGGACCAAGAGCTCTCACTGAACCAAAAGCAGCTTTCTGTGACACAGAAACTGCCAGCTATTATTGAACCAAGGTTCTTCATAGGACCAAGTGCACCTCCCTGAGACAGAATCTTCCAGGTCCAAACAAGACCAAGAGCAAAAATTGGACCCACAGTGGCACGCTGAGACACAGACACAGCAAGCACAGATTGGACCAAGAGCAGCTTGCTCAGAGGCATCTCTTGCACCTATTGAAGGAAGACATGGGTAGACACCAATGCAAAAATACACACAACAACATAAAGAACAATATGGCCTCACCAGAACCTAGTGGTTCTACAACAGCAAGACCTGAACATCATATAAGCAGAAGAAAGCAATATAAGAAGAAAGCAACCTTAAAAATAACATTATGAAGATGATAGATGTCTTTAAAGAGGAAATTAAAATTCCCTTAAAGAATTTAGGAAAAGGCAAACAAAAATTGGAAGAAATTAAGAAAATTTAGTAAACCATGAAAAAATAATTAAACATGTGAAGGAAATAGTTCAAGACATGAAAAGTGAAATAGAAACAATGAAAAGGACAAAAACCAAAGGAATAGTGGAAATAGAAAATCTGAGTAAACAAACAGGAATTACAGATGTAAGCATAACCAACAGAATACAAGAAATGAAAGACAGAATCTCTGCTGTAGAGAATACAATAGAGGAAATCTGTCAGTCAAAGAAAACACCAAAGCCAAAAAGGCCATAACACAAAATGTCCAGGAATTCTAGAACACCATGAAAAGGCCAAACCTAAGAACAGTAGGGACAGAAGAAGGAAAAGAATACCAACCCAAAGGCACAGAAAATATATTCAACAAAATCATGGAAGAAAACTTTCCCAACTTAGAGAAGGAAATACCTATGAAGATACAAGAAGCTTATAGAATACCAAATAGACTGGACCACCCAAAACAGTCCCCTTGCCACATAATAATTAAACCACTAAAGATACAGAATAAAGAAAGAATATTAAGAGCAGCAAAGGAAAAAGGCCGTGACCTATAAAGGCAGACCCACCAGAATAGCACTTGACTTCTCAATGAAGACTATGAAAGACAGATGGTCCTGGATAGATACAATGCAGATACTAAGAGACAACAGATGCCAGTCTAAACTACTTTCTGTGCCCAGCACAACTTTCAATCACCATAGAGATAGTTTAAAAGAAATTCCAAGACAAAATCAGATTTAAACAATACCTACCCACAAATCCAGCCCTACAGAAAGCACTAGAAGGAAAACTCCAACCTAAGGAAGTCAGATGTTCCCACAAAAACACAGGCAATAGATAATCCTACAGTAGTAAATACCAAAGAAGGGAAACACACACACACACACACACACACACACACACACACACACACACACACACTACTACCAAAAGAAAACAGGAACGGACAATCACTGTTCGTTAATATCAATGGACACAGTTCACTTATAAAAAGACACAGGCTAACAAAATGGATATGAAGTCAGGATCTATCCTTTTGCTGCATACAAGAAACATACATCATCCTCAAAGACAGAAATAACCTCAAAGTAAAAGTCTGGGGAAAGACTTTGCTATCAAATGGACTTAAGAAGAATGCTGGTGCAGCTATCCTAATATTTATCTAAATAGACTTCAAATTAAAATCAATCAAAAGAGATCAGGAAGGACGTTACATATTCATCACAGGAAAAAAAAAACACCCAAATTAAGTCTCAATTCTGAACATTTATGCCCCAAATACAAGGGCACCAACATATGTAAAAGAAACATTGCTAAAGTTTAAATCACATATCAAACCCCACATATTAATAGTGGGAGACTTCAACACCCCAATCTCACCATTGGACAGCTCTGCCAGATTCACATTTAACTGAGAAATAAGTGACCTAACAGATATTATGACTCAAATGGACTTAATAGATATCTATAGAATGTACCACCCTAACATAAAAAGAATATACCTTCTTCTCAGCAGCCCATGGAATAGTCTCCAAAATCAACCACATACTCAGTCACAAAGCAAATCTCAACAGATACAAAAAAAATTAGAATAACCTCCTCTATTTTATCAGACCACCATGGCTTAAAGATAGATTAAACAATAAAGATTACAGAAAGCCTACAATCACATGGAAACTGAATAATGCTCAAATAAATCACCAATGGGTCAAAGAAAAATAAATTGAAGACTTCCTAGAATTCAATGATAATGAATGTACTACATAACCAAACTTATGGGACACTATGAAAGCAGTGCTGATATGAAAATTCATAACACCAAATGCCCACATAAAAAAGTTGGAGAAATCATATACTAGTGACTTAACAGCACACTTAAAATCTCTAGAACAAAAAGAGCAAGCTCACTCAAGAGGAATAGATGCCAGGAAATAATCAAACTAAAAGCTAAAAATCAATAAAATAGAAACAAATAGAACAATACAAAGAATCATTGAAACAAAGAGTTGGTTCTTTGAGAAAATAGACAAGATAAAAAAGCCCTTAGCCAAACCAAACAAAAGGCAGAGAGAGAGAGAGAGAGAGCATTCAAATTAATAAAATCAGAAATAAAAAGGGAGACATGACAACAGATAATGAGGAAATAGAGAGAATCAGCATGCCATACTTCAAAAACCAGTACTCCATAAAATTGGAAAATCTAAGAGAAATACACCATTTTCTGGATAGGTACCACATACCAAAATTAAATCAAGACCAGATACACAATTTAAATAGGCCTATATTCTCCAAGGAAATAGAACTAGTCATTAAAAGTCTTCCAGCCAAAAAAAAAAAAAAAAAAAAAAAAAAAAAAAAAAAAAAAAGCCCAGGACCAGATGGTTTCAGTGCAGAATTCTACCAGAATTTCAAAAAAGAGCTAATACAATACTATTCAAATTATTCCACACAATAGAAACAGAAGGAAATTCATCAAGCTCTTTTAATGAGGCTACAGTTACCCTGATATCCAAACCTCACACAAAGGTCCAACAAAGAAGGATAATTACAGACAAATCTCCCTCATGAACATTAATGCAAAAATACTCAATAAAATGCTGGCAAACTGAATCCAAGAAAACATCATAGAAATTACCACCTAGATGCCCTTCAACTGAAGAATGGATAAATAAAATGTGGTACATATACACAATGGAATACTACTCTGCAGAAAAAACAATGACATCCTGAGGTTTGCAGGCAAATGGATCGATCTAGAAAAAATCATCCTGAGTGAGGTAACCCAGACTCAGAAAGACAAACATGGTATGTACTCACTCATAGGAGGATACTAGATGTGGAACAACGATGACTGGACTGCTATTCACATCACCAGGGAGGCTACCTGGAAAACAGGACCCCAAGAAAGACATGGAGATCACCCAATGATGGAGAAATGGGTGAGATCTACATGAACAACCTGGAAGTGTTGGGGGTAATGAAGGGCGAGGGTCGAGGGTCGAGGGAAAGAGCTTGGGGAAGCGGGAGATCCCAGCTGGATCAAGAACAGAGAGGGAGAACAAGGAATAGGAGACGATGGTAAATGAAGACCACATGAGAATAGGAAGAAGCAAAGTGCTAGAGAGGCCCACAGAAATCCACAAAGATACCCCCACAAAAGACTGTTGGCAATGGCTGAGACACAGCCGGAACAGACCTATTCTGGTGATAGGATGGCCAAATACCCAAATTGTCATACTAGAAACCTCATCCAATGACTGAGGGAACTGGATGCAGAGATCCAAGGCCAGGCCCTGGGTGGAGCTCCGGGAGTCCAGTTGCTGAGAAAGAGGAGGGTTTATATGAGGGAGAATTGTTGAGACCAAGGTTAGATAAAACACAGGGACAAAAAGCCAAATGAATGGAAACACATGAACTATGAACCAATGGCTGAGGGGCCCCCAACTGGATCTGGCCCTCTGAATAGGTGAGACAGTTGATTGGCTTGATCTGTTTGGGAGGCATCCAGGCAGTGGGACTGGGTCCTGTGCTCAGTGCATTAGTTGGCTGTTTGAAATCTGGGGCTTATGCAGGGTTGCTTGGCTGGGCCTGGGAGGAGGGGCCTTGACCTGCCTAGACTGAGTCTACCAGGTTGATCTTAATCCTCAGGGTGGGGGTCTTTGCCCTGGAGGAGATGGGAATGAGGGGTGGGCTGGGAGGAAGGGGAGGGGGCCAGAAGGGAGAAGAACAAGGAAATCTGTGGCTGATATGTAGAATTAAATTATATTGTATAATAAAATAAATTTAAATTAAAAAATCAGAAACTATCCACCATGATCAAGTAGGCTTCATTCCACAGATGCAAGGATGGTTCAAAATATGAAAATCTATCAATGTAATACACTATATAAACAAATAAAAAAAACATGATCATCTCATCATTATTAAATGAACCTGATAGAAGAGAAAGTAGGAAGTAGTCTTGAATGCACTGGCACAGGAGACTACTTTCTAAATATAACACTAGTAGCTCAGTCACTGAGAGCAACAATTAAAACTGGGACATCCTGAAACAGAAGATTCTTTAAGTCAAAGGACACAGTAAGTAAGACAAAAGTTCCTCAAATTGTAACAGGATAGAGGAATCATTTTAGACCTATGGAGATTAGTACTCTAAAATCCCTATTATAGTGTGGCATCATCTTAAGGGAAATTATTTGTTATTACAACCCACTGTAGAACTCCCAATCACCTCTTAATGAAAGAAGTATACACAATATCAAACAAAATTTTATAGCATACTGTTTTCAAAGAGGAAATTCTTTAGCTTGTTATTTTATGAAAAAAGGAAAGAAAAGTCCACAAGGAAATACTAGCACTCAACAGTTACATGTACTAAAAATTAGGACATGCAATAAAAGTTCCTGTAGGACTCTGTTGTATTCCTAGTAGAAATGAAGTTTTTTGTTGTTGAAACAATTAACAGCCATATAAAACAGAAAGTTTAACAAATCTGACAATTTCATGATTTTGTAAATGATATGTATTCTAAATGTAAGATCTTTAATAGATACACATTATGCTGATTCTAATTGCCAGTAATTTACAAGTTTCTCTCCAAACAAAATGATCCCCAGAATTTTTAAATAATCACTAAACCAATAAGAAGTAATAAGTGACCGAATTTTGTAATGAATCCTGTGGTGATATTTTATTTGTGCTGAAATGTGATATTTTTTTGTATGTTAGTAAATAAAGCTTGCCTGGAGATCAGGGGGGAAAGGCCAGCCATTTTAAGTAAACAAGAAGTCAGGTAGCACACACCCTTAATCTTATCACTTAGCAGACATGGTCTCTCTGTGTTCAAGGCCACACTAGGGAACAGGGCCAAGCATGGTGACACATGCCTTTAATCCCAATACCAACCATAGAGACTTGGAGATCTATACAGATAAACAGAAAGTGACAAGTTGTGTAGGAAGAAGAAATGATGAAGCTGGGCTAGGAGAGCCAATGAGAGGGAAGAACAGTAAGGCAATGAAGGCATGGAGAGACAGGAAGTAACACACATTCGGAAGCTGCAGAGTTGGTGAGGTAAGGTTGGCTGGTGGCTTTCCCTATTTCTCTGATCTAAGGCTTTCACCACTGTATTTGGCTCTGTGTTTTTAATATAATAAGGCATTTTAGAAATTCAACTACAGAAATCTATACATTAAAGTCTAGATAAAAATGACAGGACTAGATTTTTTTTCAAGTCAGCATTGTGCATGGAAACTAATCCTTTTTAACATAAGAATGTAGATAATTGGCTATAGATTAATATCATTTAAATCAATGATTTGGATAAATATTTTTGTGACTAATGTATGAAGGAAAAATTTCATTTCTGTAACTAATCATGTCTTTGGTAAGAAAAAGCAATTTTGCCGGGCGGTGGTGGCGCACGCCTTTAATCCCAGCACTCAGGAGGCAGAGCCAGGTGGATCTCTGTGAGTTCGAGGCCAGCCTGGGCTACCAAGTGAGTTCCAGGAAAGGCGCAAAGCTACACAGAGAAACCCTGTCTCGAAAAAATAAAAAAAAAAAAAAAAAAAAAAAAAAAAAAAGAAAAAGCAATTTTTAGGTTACCAAAAGTAAAAATGTAAACACTAATCCAGCCACAAATCCTTTGACCTACAATATATTCTGCCTGTAAGATATACTACGGTTATGGTGGCATAAGATTTGTGTGAATAACCAACCAATGTCTGATTTGACTTAAGGATCACTCCACTAGATGGAACCCATATCTGACACTACTTGAATAATCATGAACGAGAGAGTAGAGAGCCCAGAGACCAAGGGTAAAACAGAAAACTACTGGTATAAAATTAAAGAAATGTATCAATAAGATGATTTCTAGTGATATTCCGCTATACTCATAGTTCAGTGCCTTATTCATTCATCATTAGAGAGTCTTCATCCAGCAGCAGATGGAAACAGATGCAGAGACCTACAGCTAGATTTTGTGAAGAATAGGTCCTTAGAAAACAGCTCTAAATGGTTTATATCCATCAAATCCCTCCCCCTCTTATCTCAGCAAACCCCACAGAAGAGGCAGACAGAGTATAGCAACCAGAGGGTATGAAGAGCACATGGATAACAAGGGTCTCTGAATCAACTTAGCAAGGTGCATATGAATTCAGACTGATGCAGCAAGCACTGGGCCTACAAGGTCTGCACTAGGTCCCCTGCGTATATATCATAGCTTTCAGATAAGTTATTTTTATGAAACTCCTGAGTGTATGAATGAGTGGATCTCTGATTCTTCTGCCCACTCTTGGGGCTCTTTTGCTTCTTTTGGGTTGGCTTGTCTGGTTCTATATGATGGTTTTTATTTTACATCATATTTTGTCATGTTAAAAAAGAAAGATACAAGTTCAAAATTATTTTCTCCATATTTGCTTCAGTTGGGGACTCATGTTGCTCTAGATGTGGTTAAATTTGATATGTAATCACACATTGCCTTGACCTTCTACTGAAGATAAAATTAAGAGCATTCTTAGGTTCTGGGTAAGAACTCACCCAACTGAGCTACCTCTTCAGAGCTCAGCATATTTTTCTCCAGATAGCTTTTCAATTTCACAATTGTTAATTTTTGGTTGTTGTTGTTTCTTTGATTATTTTACAATTATAGCCACTACCTCATTAATATATGAATATTTTACATGCTTCATTTACATTTCTTACTACCAAAGCACCTATTGAGTTGATCGACCCCATTCATTATTTATCTTGGCCAACACATCTATTCTTTGTCTATTAATGAAGTTTGCATCTAGGAGTGGCATCAGTACCCCTACTAAAGAGATGGTAGCACAATGAGACAGATTGGCATCAGAAAAATACAGATACTTTTTATTATACATCCAGAAGGGGACATCACATTAATTTGAGCCATGTGATGCTCTGAAAATTATTAATGTTAAAATAATCTAAATAATGACACATCCTATTATAATATCTCAAATGTAATATTGTGGAAAAAATGATCAAAGCCAACCTAACTATACTTAGTAAAACTGTGGTAAGAAAAATCTCAACTTCCTTAACTGTTTTATTTCTATAAAGTGGAAATAAAAATAGATATTTTTTCTACCACATGGAGAATCTTTTTTAGTTTAGAAATAAAATTATAGTTCATTTTAGTAGAAATAAAGGGTATAATAAAGACTGCTTTGGTGATATTAGTATTTTGGCTAAATCTACAATTTCATAATGTTTCAAGAATAATAGATGCCTATAGGGGCTCTTTCTTTCTTGGTAGTTCCAATAATAACTCTATAAAATATTAGGTCTATACCCTGCTGATATTGTAATAGACTTTTGTGTCACCACTGTATAATTTCAAAAGAGCACTATCTCTTGGTAATGAAAATAACAATTTTCTTTATGTTCATTATTTTTCCTATGGAGTTGCTAAAATTCAAAAGCATATTAACATGTTTCAACTATTAGTAAATTGCTTTTGATCCTTTTATAACAGAGAGTCATGAATGTACACCAGGGTACAAAGGAGTCCTGTCGGTTTAATTCAAATAAATATTAATGTATAGAATTTAACATGGTTTTTGTTTAGCTGATGTAACCAATACTCTTTGAAACATGTCAAGAATGAATAAAATGTAATGATGCTGCAAGCAGCTTTCAGAATGGATATCTCACCTGTGACTCACATTTGTAAAAATGAACATAAATGAGGTGAGTAAAAAAAAATTATAAAGAACCTGCTTAGGTTGCAAATGACTAGAAAACACTCAACTTATAAAAGGAAACCATACTGATTGTTGACAAATTCTGGGCATTTGTCAAACACCATGTGAAAAGCTTCTTATGGTAGAATAAGGAAGTGAGCTGTAACCACCTAAATTGAAATTCTAAAAATATGCACAGTAATTCTAATATGTTGTGGGCAAGACTTTTCTTACCATTTCCTGTTCTTTTTTTTCTTTAGCTACAAATTTTGATACTATGGAATAACCCTTCTGTATGCTGTGAGTATATATTAATCTTATTGGTTAATAAAGAACTGATTGGCCAATTGCCAGGCAGGAATTATAGGCAGGACAGCCAAACTGAGAATGGTGGGAGGAGGAAAAGCAGAGTCAGTGGAGTCATCAGGAGACAGAGAGAGTAAGACATGGTGGAGGACAGGTAAATTCACAAGCCACGTGGCAATACATAGATTAATAGAAATGGGTTAATTTGAGTTGTAAGAGTGAGTCACAAAATGCCTGAGTTATTGATTGAGCATTTACAATTAATATAAGCCTCTATGTGGTTACTTGGGACAGTCAGGTGAGAAACAAAACTCTGCCTATAAAAGGCACAAGAATGCTCCACATGAAACCCGAGAGAGCTTAAAAAATGCTTCTAAACACACACAAAGAGAGAGAAACTCAGTTTCCTAGTCTCAGTTTCATGCAAGCCACGATGAAGAGATCTGTCTCCTGTCAGCTGCCTGTGAGATGGAGCCAGCCACTATCTGCCATGATTTAAGCTGCATGGTGAGTTTCTATAGTATCTCACAGTGGCCACAGTACAGAAAGACTTCTCTCAACCACTACCTGTAGGCTCTAGCTGCCAGCAAAAGCTCCACCACCATGTTACATGGTGGATTTCGAGCTTTTCTCATACAGACAGAAAAGGATTATATATTGCAGTAAAAATAGAGTCAGATGGAGAAAACCTCTCAACAGTTACAATGTGTTCAAAAATGTACAAAGTCTTCGGAGAAAAGTGGAAGAGTATGTACAGTCTTAGATTGAAAAATATAATTTTAAAATAATAAAATTCTTAAAAAGCCAGCAAAGTAATATAAAAAAGGCATGTAAATATAGAAATTACACAGAGAATCTGGATACTGTAAGATATTGTGTTGTCTTTGAACTTTTTGACTGATGAGGAAGGAGCAATGGTTGACAAGGGACACTGGATTGTGAAAGCTGATATATTTAGCCAACATACATATTTTAAAAATATCTTGATATCAAATTTTAAGTTAAAAGATAGATCATTTTTGGAAAGGTGTTACACTTTTATTCCACTAAAAATGAGAGGCTGTGCCTTCATTCAAGGTTAAAGATGATCAGGTTTGATTAAGGAAGAATTCCTGAAGTCCTGACTATAGACATAAAGAAATAAGCCTAGAAGAAGCACAAGACACATGATGTATGTTCAAACACATAACAATCATCTTTTGTTGACTTGTGTACAATCGTCTATACTTGTATTAATGAAGATATATGTTACCTTTAAATTGTATGTATTTTCAGAGCAAGGAAACCAGACACCAATGACAACAGATGGCCCAGGTGATTCATCATCCAGAACAGCTTCAAGGCTGCTGATTGAGATGATACATCTTCACAAAATACTCCAGCCAAGACCTAACAATTATGCTGATTTTTCTCAGGGTTCCTCCAAAGATTCCCTGTGCCCCCAAACAACAGGAAGTAGTCTAGAGAATGATGTACACATTCCCACATGATGAGGTATAGGGAAGTTCATTACAATGGATTATAAATGTTTGTCATTGTTTAGGAGGGTTGGCAACCAATTGTTTTTGGTTATAGTCAGGAAAAATACTAAATAAAAGAGTTAAATTCAGATAGCTCTTTCTAAAGGAAGAAAAGAGGATACGATATAGAAATGATGAGGAAAAATGGTAGATTATTGAATCTACTTTTAAACCAAAACATCAACTACTAGTCTTAAATATTTTACATTGGTATGGATTTTTATATATTGATACAAATTTGAGGATATATACAGAAACATACTGTATATATGTTTCTACTCTTGTTTAAGATATTTTTGTACATTGATACAAGATTAAGGTTATTTTCTAGTTAAGCATACTGTACCTATGATTTTACTTTTGTTCAAGGTATTGTACCTAAACAGCACATTTGACATTGTAATGTAAATTTCCAGTCCTTGAAAGTTATTACAAACTATTTAGGAAAATAAAGAAATATGGGTTAATAGTTAATCACCTATTACAATCAAACTTGTAGTCATGTTAGATATGTTTTCAATATCAAACAGAGATATATTTATGATAGACATTAGAGATCTACAGAATATGGCATTTAAGATATTTTAATAGAATACAGGATTTTTTTATGACAATGAGACATGTCTGCTTCTGGCAGCACCAATTTACTCCATAAAAGATTATGGGCACTGAAGAAACTCCATATAGAGTTTACTTTCTTTGTGGTAAAAGTTAGCCACTGGGCAAGAACCTGTCCTTGTCTCAACTGCTGACAGTATGCTGTCCAAATTGGACAAGCAGGACACAAAAAAAGTGACTGATGTGTAGCTAGAGTTTTCCTGCCTTGCCCACAGTCAGGCCAAATCTCTGTCACCTGCCAGTCCCACAGCCACTCAGACCCAACCAAGTAAACACAGAGACTAATATTGCTTACAAACTGTATGGCCATGGCAGGCTTCTTGCTAACTGTTCTTATAGCTTAAATTAATCCATTTCCATAAATATATACCTTGCCATATGGCTTGTGGCTTACCGGCATCTTCATATGCTTCTTATGATGGCGGGGGCTGGCAGTGACTTTCTCTGCCTTCCTGTTCCCTCAATTCTCCTCTCTGTTAGACCCACCTATACTTCCTGCCTGGCCACTGGCAAAACAGTGTTTTATTTATTGACCAATCAGTGCAATTTAACATACAGACCATCCCACAGCACTAATGAATTTGCCAAGACAAGGTAGGGCAGTCCTTCCAAATTCTTGACATCTTTGATAGAGTTGAAGATTAGATAGTCATAATTAAAGTTTTCTTTAGTTATGATATAAGGTAAATTAGGTATAAAAATTTAGAGTCGTAAAAATAAGATAAATAATAGAGCATTTCCCTGAATTTGCCAAATACAAAAAGACTGAATATTGTAACTGTAATTCTTACTTAATTATTGTTTTGTTATATATGGGTTTACTATGTTAAGTTTAAAACATTCCTTTTTAATTAGACAATAAGGGTTAGATGCTGTGTAATAATCCTTCTGTACACTGTTAATATATATTATTATTCTTGGTTAATAAAGAACTGACTATCCGGTGGCAATGCAGGAAGTATAGGAGGGGCCCCAAAATGAGAATGCTGAGCAGAAGAAGGTTGGAGTCAGTGGAGTCGTCAGGAAATACAGAGTGAAAAAGACATGCTAGAGGACAGGTAAGGCCACAAGCCATGTGGCAATACACAGATTAATAGTGATGGGTTAATTTAAGTTGCAATAGCTAGTTAGTAACAAGCCAGAGCTAAGAGCCCAACATTCGAGCATTTGTAATTAACATAAGCCTCTGTGTGATTACCTGGAACTGGCAGCTGGGAAAGAAAATTCCACCTACCATCCAAACCCTAGTAAAAACAATTTAATGACAGTCTAGAATATAAATAAAACTTACTGAATCCTAAGTATCAGTAATTTCTTCTTGGAATAAATGTGTCATAAATCGAAAATATTTATTTCACAAATGATAATTTTAAAATGATTATAATTTGGAAATAATCATTTTATTTGAGTTAACTTTACCAGAAATCTCCAGAGAGTCATGGGAATTTTGTAAAGTTTGTTTTGCCCTATGATTTTGTCCTGTTTTTATAGATTTTCCTAAAGCATTTAAAATTTAAATATGGTCATATAATCTATATTATTCTTTGGCTTCTGCTGAGATCTAGGTATGAAATATGTCATGAAAGACTGTATATAGATGTCCTGACCCATTGCTGGGAAATCCAGTCTTTGAAATGCTACTTTATCCCAAGCACTAGGACCTAATCATTTGATTGCTTCTAGGACAGATTCCTAATTTTGCATTTTATTTTGGAGAAGTGTTTGAATGAAATACATGGGGCAATATTGGAAGAAGCAGATTTCTGGTGGTGTACTTTCAAATGATATCACTCATCATTGTTGCCTTTCTCTATTAATCTTTTATTTTTATTTAGCTTACATTATTTGAATGATTTTTCTATACCTTATCCCTTTTTTAATATATTCTGACTTACAGAAGGCCTAAAAGCAAGAGTTAAGTGATTGTGACAGAAAACTACAGACATTATGAAACAATATATATTTTTCTCTTAAATTGATTCTTTCAAGTATTCGTCCTAGCTACCAAAAGTCTGAAAAATATAGCATTTTCTCTAATTATATTCTCTATATAATCTGTATTCTTTTATTTCAGTTTGGACCATCTTTTTAAAGACCCAATTTGTAACATCATGAATGTTCAATTTCTAAAAGATCAACAACCTGAAAACCTATTTCTGAAATAAATAATTTTGATTTTAAATACCATTCATTGCTTACAAGTTTAATATGTTATTTTTCAGAGACATAAAAACAACACAAAATTCTTTCTAGCCCACTTAACACAATGAAATAATAATAAACATTGTTACATTTAAAAGCCATGAACTATAATAACAGTCACGTGAGAATTTTATCAGTACTTTTCTTTCCATTCCTGCATTGGAAGTCTGAGTGATTCATGTAAATGATATAGAATATCCTTATTTTCCTGACTGGCACATTTCATCTTAAGCATCATTCTTAAATTTCTTCCATTTGATGATATATCTCAGCATTTTCTCCCTAGTAAGGCATACATTTTATTTTATTTTATTTTATGTATATGTCATATTTTGCTCATTCATTCATGCACTGATGACTACTGATAATATTTACACCTTTTAGATTTAGTAAATCAGAGTGAAATGCATGTACTCATTAAAAAATCTCTTAGGTATCCCACCATAAAGCTTTGAGGGAATATACATCAAAGTTAAACTGTTGCAACCAATAGCAATTCTAAGTTTATATTTTAGAGGAAAGAGCATACTGCTTTCCTGTGTCACTAGACCACTTTATTCTTCTCCCAAAAATCCTTGTCGGGAGCTATTTCCTAATTTATCTTTAACTTATGATGGTTCTCATGGGCGGGGAGCTACATGCCACTTTTATTTGGCTTGCCTTTCTCTGATGATGGGTGATATTGTAAATGGTTTTGTGTTCTCACTATTAATTAGATTTTTAGAGAAATGCTTATTCATTCCTTGGTGATTATTGGTTTTGATTGTTGTTTCCACATTGTGGGTTTTAGTTTTATATATTTTATGGATTTTATTCTGCAGCAGATAAGTAATCTATAGATATTTTCTCTTATTCCATGTGTATTTTTTTTCTTTTTAAATAGTTGTAACCACAATACCTAACAGATATAATCTAAGAAAGGGAGACTTTATGGTGTCAAAGGTTTTAGTCCACTATAGAACAGACAGTATTTTAAGATAGTTCATGAAAGGAGAAATGTGTGGAAGAGGCTATTTCTATCACAGCAGACCAGGATACAGAAAGTTCAGAAAGCAATGGGGTCACATATGTTTAAAGTGTTGCCCCTGGTAACCTACTTCTGCTGGACTGGCTTTACATCACTTTTGTCTCCATTGCAGCTGAAATTTCATCCCAGTATCTTCAAATCTTCTCTTCTGAAAGTTCCCTTGCAGGATATGCCACCTACTGTTGCTTCAGAGTCTTGCCTTAAACATCTGTCTATGAGCTTACTAGACCCTTAATCTTACATTCTGTATATTTGCCAAAGCAGTATCATGTGGATAATGCCAAGTTCTGCTGTGAATTTGAGCCTTGTTAGGCCTCCTTGCTCCAGTGCAGCAGTGGTCAGGTATTACTGTAAAAGAAAAACACAGACAAAAACTTAAATAGGTTTAGAGCTCTCATGCCCACCTTTTAAAGGGGTGTTGTTTGTTTTATAGCCTTAAAATACATATGTAATGATAATTAAAGAAAATAAATTTGAAAGAGAGTAAGAAGGGTTTTAAGGGAGGGCTTGAAGTGAGGAAAGAGGAAAGGTAAAGGGTAAATGATGCAATTACCCATAAAAAATAGTCTTAAAAATAAATAATTTGGGGCTAGATCCCAATTTCTTAAGTTTCTCTTCGTTGGATGGCTACTTACTCCCTTGGTTTCTCTTTTCTCTTTTGAGTTCTGGCTTGTGTGGATTGTGGTTAATCAGGGGTCTAAACTCAAGGTGGGGGCTGAACTTCTTGTGGCCTGCATGGCCTTTGTTCAATCAGGGAATCTGTGTCCAAGTTAGGGACTGAGATACAATGTCAAAGTGGTACAGATTGAGGATAAGGTTGGGAGGTACCAAGAAAGTGGATAAGCTATACAGGTGGACTGTATATAGACTTCTGCTGCCCTGTGTGGTCTCTGATGGAGCAGGCAGCTCCACATCCAACAGAGTGCTAATATCCAAATGTATAAAGAACTCAAGAAACTAGATATCAAGAAAACAAATAATCCAATTTTAAAAGGTGTACAGATCTAAAGAGAGACTTCTAAACAGAGGAAACTGAAATGGTTGAGTCGAACTTAAAGACATTCTTAGCCCATCATGGAAAGCCAATTCAAAAGTACTCTGAGATTACACCTTAGACTTATCAGAATAGCTAAGATCAATAAAACAAGTGACAGTTCCTACTGTAGAGGATGTAGGGCAAGGGAAACATGGATCCACTGCTGGTGGGAGTGACAACTTGTACAAACACTATGGAAATCAAGATGGCAGTTTCTCAGAAAACTGGGAATTGATCAACCTCAAGACCCACTGTTCAGTATATACCCAAAGGACATTCTACCCTATCATAAAGATACCCACTCAAATAAATTCATAGTGACTTTCTTCATGATAGCCAGAACCTGGAGATGTCCTAAATGTCTCTCAACTAAAGAAAGGATAAAGAAGATGTTGTATATTTATACAATGGAGTATTACACAGATGTTAAAAATAAAGGCTAATGAAATTTTTTGGCAAATGCATGGAACTAGAAAAAAAGATCACTCTGAGTGAGTTAAGCCAGATTCAACAAACAAATATGGTATGTATTCACTTATAGTTCAATATTAGCTGTTAAGTAAATGATAACCATGCTACAGTACAGAGATCTAGAACAACACCTCAGACATCAACTAAGAGCTCAGACATGTCTGAAGTGTCAATTACATGGTTTTATGGCTGGTACTCCGCATTTATGTTTATTAGCTGGGAGTTTTTAGTTATTAGTGGAATTCCTATTACATGAATATTATTTAGGTAATATAATATTAAGGATTATCAGACATCACTGCATTATCTTACATATGAGAGTTCTGTCACAACAGTGGTATATGTGGTGTCTCCATTGCCTACTACTGGGTTAAATCTTGATTTTAAGATTTGTGCTGAATAGTATAGTATATTGCTATGTCAGTTTCAGTGGATATCCAAGGGAGGACTACTCTTTTATGAAAAGAAATGGAGGAGAATTAGGTCTGGTGGAGAGTGGAGTAGGGAGGGTGATGAACTGAGAGTTATGGAGGGAGGGAAAACTGTTCTTGAGATGTATTAAAAATAAAAACAAATTAAAAACAAACAAATAAAAATAAATAATTATTCTTAAAAATAAAATACATATGGTTTATTGCTGACTCAAAATTTCATCCAATTTGATAAAATTTTGTGTCTGTCCTTGTATTAGTACTACATTGTTATGTTACCCATTTTTGAGTGGACCTACAACACACTTTCTCAGAGTTCCAATGATTTTTGATAACATAGCCAAAATTAGGAATCTGGACTAGAATATTAGTTTTGGACCAGAATATTAGTTTTGCACATGAATAGTAAATGCATGTAGTTACGTTAAAATATTCTCCTCACTTTTGAATATTTGAAACTGGTAATAAAATTAAAATTTTGGATATATTAGATTTTATTTTTGAAAAAAACTTACATTGATGATGTTAAAGTTAATAGCATATGTGAAATATCATATCTGACTAAATATTTTCTCAAAGTTGTTAAAGGAACTCTTTCATTCATTACTATCAAGTAGAGAAGTGCTCAAGTGCCTTCTGCAATAGTTAAGTTGATAGTTTCTCTCTCATGTCTTTATAAAGTAATTCCATGGATTATATTCAATTGTATATATTATTATAAAATAGGGAAAACTGCCACCAACTAGCGGCAGGAGACATGTGACTTCTTTGGGGAACAAAGCCTCAGAATAGCATTAATGACTCTCCTTGTAGCAAGTTCCCTGGAGATCCTGACACAATTGGCAAGGACCTGTGGACAGTTCCCTGCATGATTTCAGGTTTGGCCTCAGGAGCATGTGTGCTGTGTTCACTATGCTCACCATAATGCTGCCCTGAATGAATCACAGTAGCTCATGAAGTTTTACATTACAGATTTACATAACTATTCTGGAAAGAATGATTTAACCATAAGAGTTTTAAGGAAATGTTATTAAATATATGATATTAGGAGCTAATGGAAACAGTCTAGGAGCAGCAAATGAAGTAGAATAATAAAAACCCACATTTTTCTCATTTCTAATAATTGTGTAAATATCTCAAGAAGTTAAGGAAGAAGAATATAAGAAAAAGAGATAAACAGTGCCAACAGAGTAAGTTTTCAAGTTACATTGTTTATAGGATAAATGGAAAAACCTGGTATATCCCAGGAGGAGATAAAGAATGTAGAATGGACTAATTCAACTTTGGCTGATGAGTTGATCATGAGAACCCGGACCCTATCAGATGTAATATTAACCACAAGAGACAAACTGTCTCTTATCATGCATGACACTGTAAATTCATATGCTGCCAACTGAGCACACTGTTATACCTGTAGGTGTGCCTAGTTAGAAAAGTTCCTTTGCAGCTTGCAAGACTGCTTATTTGTCTAACAAAAATATAGAGCAAAAAGGTAATGGATATGGGTGGGAAAGTTGGGGGATGAAAGAGGAAAGAGGCAAGGAATAAACTGGTAACTATTATAACCATTTTTAGAAACTTAGGAAGAAAACTCATTGTAAAACTGTTCATGCAAACCATTGAAACTGCATAAATAAACATGGTCAAGGCTATTGGGGATCACTTGTTTGAACAACAGCAGGTGGTCACAATTTCTTCATCATGCTGATTTCACACCTCCATCCCAGGCCATAAAATCCATCTGGAGCAAGGCTTACAGCAAGCTACAACACTGTGTTAAGTGCCTTTTCCTTTTTTTTTTTAAATAATAAAGCAGTTTCTATAAGTATTGTATAGTAAGGTCCCATATATTGATTGGTTATTTTATTAGATAAAGCCAGATTTAGATTTCCTTCTCTTCTACTTAGAGATGTTTGGCCTAGACATTTTAGTAAACTTCTGTTAATAACATATACTTCAGTATAATTATAACATAATGTACCATAAGTATTACGGCATGAAGAATTATTTACCTAAGGCATTGGAGCACTACAGTAAAATCACAGTAAATATTAACTGTTATATATCTAAACTGGTAAAGTTTTATTATAATTTAATTAAATGTTTCTCTCCGTTCTACCACCTTAACCCTCCCAAATACTCCTTCCCAATCTCTTCCAAATTTATGACTTTTTCACTGTTATTGTTAGCAAATATATTTATGTATGTACATATACACTCATGCATTAACCTGTGCAGTCTGTGTACTACCTTTGTATATGTTTTCATGACTGACCACTTGACACTGAATGGCCCACTGGTATGCTTTTCCCTGGGGAAGACCCTCTGTCCTCTTTTCAGCTTTCCTCAGTTACCTCTTATTTCTTGCATAAGGTTGAGCCCTCATGGGTTTCTGCCTTGTTCTCTTTGGTGTGTCCATTTTTATCATCCTTCCTCAACTCACATTGGAGAAACATATTGGTGAGACGTTGTTTGTGTATTTTCTTTTATCACTAGGAAGACAGTCTCACAGCAAACTCTGTGATACTTTGGCCCTTACAGTATTTCCACCCCCTCTTCCTCAATGTTCCCTGAGCCTTAGGTCTGAGAATGTTTTTTAGATGCATTCAATAGGGCTGGGCTCTCCACCCTGCTTTTTGACTATTCTTTTCTATAAAAGTCTCTGTCTGTTGCAAAGAGAAGTTTCACTGATGAAGACTGAAGACCTCATTTATCTGTGAATATATGGAGACATGTTGATACATTATTTTTGTGGATTACATTGCTATAGTAAATTACTATTTGTAGATTCTCCTGCAAAAACTATGGCCTCCCCAACACAGAGTAATTAACTAAGTTTCTGGTACCATTGTTTGTCACCCTCCTGCTTAGTGCTCTTAGAGAGTTTTTTGTTACTGCCAAGTTATGAGTGTTACTACTGCGGCCTAAGGGTTATTCTATCATGCCGTGCATTGATGTACAAAATTTTTTAAATGTGTAGTTTATGTTAAGTATTTCCTTATTTCCATTTTACATAACTAACTTCTTAAATAGTATCACCAATAAATGAATTTTGTATGCTCAAACACTGTCTTATATCATGCTTTAATTCTGCAGACTCAACTGTGAAAAATTAAAATAGATAAAAATGATATATTGAAAATGATCAATACATGAATATTCTACTGGTTTATCCTTAAGTAAAAACCCTCTAAGATGCATATAATTAATTTAAAATAATCATTAAAATAATTAAAAGTGATATTTTCTGATTTACTTGGAATGAAATAATTCATGAGGTTATGCCAATATATGTGAATTGAATATTTGTTTAGTGTCTGAAAGTTTCCAGTGAAAATTTTACTGTTGAAGGTTATACCAATATATTATACAGACATATTCCACTGCTGTGATTCCACATATATTTTTGCACGACCATAAGCATGAATCTGATTAATAATTAAAACAGACGAGAATATAAAAGATTTTGACTTGAATAATGTCACAAATTTTAATATTATTTTGAGTGGAACTTATAACATTTTTAGTAGCCAGGTAAGTGTCTGTAAAAAGGAAGATTATATAATAAAATAACATTGCATACCACTTTAAAAGAGTACTAGTTATTTACTGCTGTGTAGAATCCAGTTCAATTAAGAAAGCAAAAAATTATGCCACATGATTTAATTGTGACAGGAATGTGGATAATGTTTTGAAAAACATTTTTAACAATGTAAAACACAGTGTTATCAAGAATTCAGTGAAACACTCATCATTGACACACCTGCTTTGAGACACTCGGCATTTTAATCCATATGAAATAGTAAATTCTACTGTGATATAAATGAGTGAAATAAAGTTGGAATAATGTTTCAGAAAAATGTCATATATGGTATATCTAATTGTTTAACCAAAAAAACAATTTCAGAGATCAAGTTTAAGCTGGGATTATGATGGTAGCATGAGGATAAACAAGTTTTAAGCATTATCTCTATTTACATCATAGATTTAGAGTAATGATCTGAGAAGTCTGTGGTGGTATTCTAATTGTACTGAAATGTGATTTTGATTGTATGTTAATAAATAAAGTTGCCCAGGGGTCAGAGCTATTAGAGCCATAGACAGAGTGTGGCAGTGGTGGCACACGCCTTTAATCCCATAAATCTCTGTGTGTTCAGGGATACAGCCAGCATTGGAGACATATGCCTTTAAGACCTGGGGGCGCTGTACATACAGACAGTGACGAGGCAGTCACGTGTTTGGGTTTACAACCAATGAGAAGGCAGAATGACTATGAAACGACTTACGCACAGGGAAATAGCTCTCTTTCGGGAAGCTGAGACCACTGCAGGAGGAAGGGTGAGATTTTAGCTCTGAGCTCTGACATCTTGGCTTTCTCTTTTACATTGATTCTGTGTTTCTTATTTAATAAGACGGTTGGTTACATCTACAGAAGTCTGGAGAAGATATCACACCCACTACCTGACCCTAGAAGGGCAAGTCATCCTGTTGTACAGACTGACAAGTGCTTGACTCAAGAAATAAGACATGATTTTCTCAAGCTAATTTAGCTAGTAGTTAGAGAAATAAATGTGAGAAAACTAGGAAACATGTAGGAAAAGAGCAGAACTGGAATCCTTTGACTAGACCAATTTTATTATAAATTTATGAAGAATTTATTTAAACTGAGATCACTATAGAAAACTACAGCCAATCAAAGTGCAGAGTTATTTGCCCATTCCCAATAGATACATCTCAAAGCATTCCTCCATCTAAGGGTCAGAACACATTTTAGAAGAGGGATCAGAAAGAATGTAAGATTCAGAAGAATGGGGAGCTTGTCTCTGAGATCAAGTTTCCTACTAATGTCAGAAGCTACATCTTTAAAGTCTCACCAACATGACTGCCCAAACATGAGTTCTAAATCTTGAGATATTAATATAATTCCTAGAGTAACTGTTGAAACCAGAAAACTAAATACTGATCATTGCCAGAGTGAAGTAGGTAGAGGACCACTGGAGAGAGGAATATCAGGTACAATTACTTTAGCAGGGAAAATGGGAAACACTCAAGTTTTAATTAGTGAATGGGAGGAGATTAACACAGAAGGAGGGTAGAGTGTAAAAATACTAGGAAGGGTATCTGATGTTTTTTAAGAAATCATAGAAGTAACCATTTACTTTAAAAAATATAATAAACATAACCTGGTGCATAAATAAATATATGGTTTAATTAAAATTTTCTATCAGGCATGGCAATGTTCCCTCCAAGTGCCGAAGTTCCCCTAAGAGAAAACGCAATACCAGACATGAGATGTCTTCTTTCATGTTTTTGGTAAGTTTGTCCAAGAGTTTACAAAAACAAATTGCTATGGCAATTTTTGCCCCCCAGAAGTGGAAAGTGAGCCCCTCTTGACAAAGATATCATAAACATCAGACACATTGCTAGAGCCCTGAGGTGCAACTGATCTAAAAGCCCCCTCCTCTGGGATTAGATTTCATGATACTTGAAGACACCATACAAGCTTTTAAAGAAATGAGTCAACCAACAGTCCTACACACGTGCTTTTTAACCACAATGATGACCAAAATGGCACAATAGACTTAATGGTACACTAATGACGACCATATATTGATGATAACCAAAAGCTCTCTAACTGGATTAAAGCCTATTTAAGAGTTAAATCATGCATGGTACTGAAAAACCTCGACAACTGCCAAGGGGTAAGAAAGTCACAGATCTTAAAGTCCATAACTATATTCTAACTCTTATTCTTACAGATGAGTATAGTGCTTACTTCTCATCCAGGAAATGTCTCTTAGCAACTGATGGAAACCAACATAGAAAACTCTAGCCAATCAAAATGCAGAGCTGTGGAGCCCCGTACCATAGAAAACATCTCTTGCACCCGAGGCTCAGGATTCATGGTGGATGATGAGGTGGATAGGTTGTTAGAGACAGAGAGTTAAAAAGTTTTCTGTGAGATTATGCTACCTGTCATAATAAATTCAAATTCACTTTATTAGTGACCAATATATTCTATTATAAAGAATAAAATACATGTGTGTGATTCTAATATGAGATTTTATATGTAATTATCAATAGTCTGTTAGGATAATTTAGAAGTTAAGGCATAGATACAGCCTTTTTGTTTCCTATGTTCAAATATTGATTTATATCTGTAACATAAGTTTTAATAAAACCATGTGACATAATTTGAATAACAAGTTGAATTTTTCATTGAATCAGCTGATAAATTAATAACCCATTTCTGAAAACAACTTAGAATAACTATACTATTTATTATAACAATATGTTAACACTTATATTTTTATTTTTTTTTCTTTTTTCTATTATCCAATTTATTTATTGCATTTGAAGGAATAAAATCTATGGTTTTGCCCATAATAAATAAGCATTTTATCAATGACACACCTCCTTACTATATATCAATTTCCAAAATTATTTTATTTTACATTCTATGGCTATTTGTAATTACTACATTAACACAAAATATTACATTTCCAAATCCAAGGCATTCAAAATATTACTGTTTTAAAAGATGTTACAGTAATAAATTACTAAAATATATTTAGAGTGGAAAACAAAACTTTAGCCGAGAATCTGTGGCAAAATAAAATATTTTGACAATATTTCACAATCAATTATTTTCTATTCTTGTTTTATGATTTATAATTCCATGTAGACTCTCACACCACTTAAATCTGGAGTTACCTTTACACTAACTAAGCTAATTTTGATCTATACTCTTCAGGTTTTGGAGTAATTTTTTTGAGTTAACAATTACATTTCATTTTTTTTTCAAACTGTATTCTTGATTCCTGCACTTAAAAAATTGTCAGGAGCCACACACACAAATTCTCACCAATGTAACTGCCAAAATGTGAGCTGAACAAGTATGATTTCAATGAACCAGCCATGGAGAAAAATCATAAGGTCTGAACCTTTCACAAAGAACTCTCTGCAACTGAGGAAAGCTGGGAACTGAAGATATGTTCTTTCCTACCTAGGGAAGAGCACAAGAAATCATTGTCCATTGCCAAATGGACAATGCTGTGGGATGGTCTATATGTCAAATTGCTCAGATTGGTCAATAAATAAAACACTGATTGGCCAGTGGCCAGGCAGGAAGTATAGGCGGGACTAACAGAGAGGAGAAAAGAAGGATCAGGAAGGCAAAAGGAGTCACTGCCACCCGCCCCCATGACAAGAAGCATGTGAAGACGCCGGTAAGCCACAAGCCACATGGCAAGGTATAGATTTATTGAAATGGATTAATTTCAGCTATAAGAACAGTTAGCAAGAAGCCTGCCACGGCCATACAGTTTGTAAGCAATATAAGTCTCTGTGTTTACTTGGTTGGGTCTGAGAGGCTGTGGGACTGGAGGGTCACAAAGATTTGTCCTGACTGTGGGCAAGGCAGGAAAACTCTAACAACAGGACAGACCTAAAAACATATATACAGTTAGCATTATACAGACTGAACAGGTCTGTAATATATATTATACATGTATTCACACAGTAATAAAAAAGAAGTGATGAGTTTGAAGGAGACTTGAGAATGTATATTGGAGGGGTTTCATGGAGGAAAAAGAAGAGATAATTATTTTAATTAAATTATAACCTCACAAATAATAAAAATATAAGTGTTTACTCTCATTTTAAGTAAATTGTGTGAATGCTCACTTCTATCTCTTACAACTTGGACAAAAGACATCTTCCACTCACTTTTGGGATTAGTAATTATTAATGATATTTTGTGTATTTTATGCATTTTCTTATGCAAACTCATAATGCATGACTATATTATTTATGTGGACTGAGAGCCAGCATTAATAAAACACAGAAAACTAATATGCAGGGCCAAGCAGAGGTGCTGTCTAATGTTATAAAGCATTCTTACACTTGCACTAATAAGAAACACAATTTCATTTGTACTAAAAATGTCTACAAACTTCTAATTTATTGAATTTTTAATTACTTCATTGCAAATTGATTTCTATTGCCTGCAGCAGAGAAGGTATAATCCATGGATGAATCTTAGTATATTCATTGCCATAGATTGTTAGAAATTCACCTTGTTGAAATTCAAACTGACTGTATATTAATTTGTATGATCCTATATGAACTCTCAAGTTTCTGCTGTTACTGAGATTAAAATGACCCTATAATTTATTTGAAGTACAAAATGTAATGTAATCGATACCATGGTCTTATATAGTCAGAGATTGTCTTCAAGACATGCAAAGGATGGAAGGAAAGTGGTACTCAAGTATCAGGAAGTTGAAGGAAAATTGATGGTAACTTACTCATTTTTAGAGGACAGATACAGCACAAACTTGCAATGGGTGGTAATTGAGGTATGAAGAAGCACAATGATCACACTTCAATATTTCCATTATCATAAAGAAAATTAATGTTTGTACTTCATTTGAGTAACTTCATTTTTTTAAAAGGGAGGGTTATGCAGATTGAAATGAAAAGGTTGTCTTTACTCTATGTGTCATGTCCTGCATTGCTTGGTCTTGAAAACCTGACTGGGATAACATGAGAATGAAGAATGAAGAAATAGTAGACATTGAAGGCATGACAGAAACACATGCAGAAGGATTGGTAACAGATGGGCTGATTTTGCTTTAATAAAAGGCACATTAAATTAAAGGAAACTCAATGTGTTTATTATTTATAGCATAAAGATGTGGAGTGCTAATCTTAGTAGAAGGTCTATGTAGGAGAACAGTCTCAGGTTGTAGTCATCAGGTACAAGGAAGCTTCAGTTGCTACATTTTGCACACACTGATCAGTCATTAATAAACACTTGTACTCATTCCAGAGGAAGGTTTTGCAATGCCTGTGACCCTCACCTGGGGAAAGCTTTGCAATTTCCATGGATTCGATGCACTGGAGTCTTTGACCCTGTCTAGGTTAACAATACACATTTACTCCATACTTCATGTGATTCCCACACCTCTGAGTTTATTTTTTTTTCTCTCTGGATAAACTCAGATAAATTACCAATAATTACTTCTTTCAATATAAGCTCAGTTAAAAATGGTAGTCAATGTATAGTTTCTTTTTTCTTATTATAATGTGCATTTAATTAAATATATTCAAATGCTGAAGAAACCTATGACGACTTTTTAACTTCTATTAGCTATTTCCCCAAAAGATATGAGAAATAAAGACCCTCATATCCAGACATGTTATTATATTTGATGTGCTAACTGATTGCATATTTTTATGATAGCTTGAATATAGAAAATTGAAAAAAAAAAGGATAATGTAGTAAAGTCATATAAAATCTCTAGTGTGCCACCTGTTGTACAGGATGTGCTAGGTCTGCAGATTATTGGTATGAAAGTTGGAAACCTTATTTTGATGAATTCTTTTCCTTTTGATAGTAAAATTAAAATGAGCTATGAGATAGTGTGAGGATGTGGAAAGTGTTGTGGGATTCCCATAGAGAGAAAATTATGTGAGAAAGCATCCTTTAGGGCAGCATAACATAAAAGAATATTGGATTTTAAAAAAATCACTTGGCAATACTAGGAATTTGCAGAGGATGAAGGCAGGGACAAAAGATTTTAGCAAACAGCGTACATTAAGTTATAAACAACTTTAATGGAGGGATTATCAAAGTAAAGAGGATTAAATGCTATATCTATTTATCTTTCAATAATCAGCCCTGAGGTAATTGTTCCATGATGACTAGTTATGAGGTGGTTTCTGCCTAAGATTAAATAGCCTTGCTTTTTTAAACTCTTATTTTGTAATGTCTTTAGGGGTGACATTACCTTTATGTTTAAATGTGGCTCAAAAACATGAATGGTCATTGAGAATAGTCATTTGCTTGAATCATTTTTAAGAAGGAAGACAAATGATGCAGCCATTTTTTTTCTGCTCACCTATATTCAGTGGAAAGTGAGTCATGCAGGTATTGACTTCCAAGGAGGAGAGTGTGCTAGAAATGATAATTCCTAACTTAGCAAGTATTTGCCATAGAAAATGTAAATCATATATTTAGATAAAACTTTCGTGTCTTTCGCCTATAACAAGCAACAATATGGTGATATTTTATTTGTACTGAAATGTGATTTTAATTTTATGTTAATAAATAAAGTTGCCCTGGGGACAGAGCTATTAGAGCCATAGCAAGAGCGTGGTGGTTAGAAGAGCTAGGTAGATTTCTGTGTGTTCAGGGATACAGCCAGTATTGGAGACATATGCCTTTAAGACCTGGAGGGTGGTACTTACAGGCAGTGACAAGGCAGTCATGTGGTTGGGTTTACAACCAATGAGAAGGCAGAAAGAAAGACTATTTAAAGATAGACAAACAGGAAGAAGCTCTCTCTCAGGGAAGTTAGGAGCACTGCAGGAGGTAAGAGTTAATCTCTGAGCTCTGACCTCTCGGCTTTCTCCTTTACATTTGGCTCTGTGTTTCTTATTTTAATAAGACGATTGGTTACTTCTACATCTGGAGCCCAATGTGACAAGAATCCATTAAAAACTGCTTGGGGCACGCTCCCTAGCCCGAGCAGCCGGCTCCCTAGCCCTGGCCCAGGTCTGCTTGGCCTCAGGCCGGACTGTGAGCTGCTTCTTCAAAGCCAGTGCTACAAACAACTCGGGCGTGCCCTGCCAAACAGGGCCCCTGCCTGTAAAGCCAAGCCTTGACTCGGCTCAAGAGGGAACAAGTGGCTGGATTTAAGCTTTAGCCAGCTACGCCTTCGCTTTCACTTTCACTTTCGCTTTTGCTTTCTCTCTGTCTCTCTCTCTGTCTCTCTCTCTGTCTCTCTCTCTGTCTCTCTCTGGATTCACACCTAGGACACTAGGTGGCTGTTTTGAAATTCACTTGGATTTCTACTGTTATACGCAGATTTGGTAAGTCATAAAGGAAACTATTTAAAAGACAAATTTTTTCCACATTTAAAAAAAATGGGTTTTCTGTGTACATTGGAAGAAAATTGGGTTTTGTTTGAAATTTTAGGCAGTCTGACAATGGAACAACTATATGAAAAGATTAGTATTATGGGAATTATGCAGTTTATCACCATGCTTATTCTCATTTTACTATTTAAAAAGATAGTCGATTTAAGTGCCAGGATGACAGCTTTAGAAAAACTTGTTAAACCTGTAAAAATTCAGACAGAAGAAATTAACAGTGAAGTTGGTTCAAGTTTGGATCATGAGGTTACAGAAAGAAAGCCTGTTTTCACACAGTCACCCTTAATTTATCCTGTAACCGTACAGCAGATCCCTGATCAAATGGCTACACAAAATATTTGGGCTCCAATTGAAATGTTGGATTTAAAAAGGTTTAAGGAGGAAATAGTATCTTATGGCATGCATTCCCCATATGTAAAGCAAATGTTAAACTCTTGATCAACATATAATAGGATTATACCACAGGACTGGCAGGACCTTGCACAAGCTGTTCTGGAACCCAGCCAGAGACTTCAATTTCTAACGTGGTTGAATGAGGAAGCTATAAACGGAGAAAAATAATGGGGGGATAAAGGAATACAAGTTGGTCAGGATCAGCTTATTGGAGAAGGCCAATATGCTTCGGTCCAAACACAATGTTTATATGATGTCCAAACCCTAATTTTATGTCGAATGGCATCCTTGAATGCATGGGACAGAGTTGAGGAACCAGGGAAAAAAAACTGAGTCATTTACAAAGGTGATGCAAGGCCCAAAAGAATCTTTCACAGATTTTTTACAAAGACTGGCTTCAGCAGTAAACAGAATGGTCTCAGAATCAGAAGCTAGTAAGGCAATAATTAAAGCTTTGGCATTTGAGAATGCGAATGAAGCATGCAAAAGAATAATCAGGCCGTTAAAGGCAAGATCTGCACCTTTGGAAGATTGGATTAGAGAAACAATTAATGTTGAGGCTGATGAGCATGATGATACATAGGTAGGAGAAGTAATTTCAAAATGTTTGAGGAGTGTTAGATGTTTTGGGTGTGGAAAGCAAGGTCATTTGAAAAGGACTGTAAACAGGTCATTCCTAGAATCAATGTTTCTTCAAGGAACAATGGCAACAGAATGCCCCTTCCTTCTAGAGTATGCAGAAGGTGTGGTAAGGGAAAACACTGTACCAACGAATGTAGATCAACAAAGGACAGACAGGGTAATCCTTTGCCTCAGTTTTCCGGAAACTTCTGGAGGGGCCTCATGCAGGCCCCCATAGCAAAACCAGTTCAAACCTTTCCTGCAGCTGTAGAGGAAATCCCTGCTCTGAACAATTAAATAACCAAATGCCTATTGGAATAAATCATGCTGGTCAGGATGATGAAACAGAGAGAATAGAAAATTCAGGAGAAAACATATAGAAAATTTTTTGGCAAACTTCTATTAATGAACAGAGACCAAAATTAATGATAAAAATAAATGGTGTTTTGTTGTCTGGTCTGGTAGACACAGGTGCGGACGTTACCATAATTGCACTAGAATTTTGGCATCAAGCTTGGCCTCTTCAGGAGTTAAACGTTCAACTGTTAGGAATTAGGACATTATCTCAGGTGAAACAGAGTGCAAGATGGCTGGAATGTATAGGTCCAGAAGGACAGAGAGGAAAATTAAAACCATATGTCGCTAACATAGCTATGAACCTGTGGGGTCGAGACTTGTTGCAACAATGGAATACTCAGATTAACATCCCTCCAATCTCAGAAACACATCATAAACTAGCACATGTTTCTGAGAGAAATATTAGAAGGCATTATTTTGAGTGGTCACCAGCCATCCATATTATACAAGAACAGGGCACAACAACTGATAATCTTCCAAAGATACCAACAGCTCTACCTTTAAAATGGTTAACAGACAAGCCTGTATGGGTTCAGCAATGGCCTTTAACAACAGAGAAACTCCAGGCTTTAGAAGAGCTGGTAGAAGAACAGTTAAATGCTCAGCATATTGAACAGTCAACCAGCCCTTGGAATTCTCCTGTATTTGTTATTAAAAAGAAATCTGGTAAATGAAGAATGGTAACAGACCTTAGAGCAATTAACAAAGTAATTCAGCCGATGGGCTCTCTACAATCTGGAATTCCTTTGCCTACTCTGTTACCAAAAGGATGGCCTCTCATAGTTATTGATTTAAAAGACTGTTTCTTTTCAATACCCTTACAAGAAAAAGACAAAGAAAGATTTGCTTTCACAGTGCCTACTTATAATAATTCTCAACCAGTTAAAATATTTCAATGGAGGGTCCTCCCACAGGGAATGTTAAATAGCTCAACTCTGTGCCAATATTTTGTACAACAGCCATTGGAAGTGATACATAAAAAATTTCCTAAATCTATAATTTATCATTATATGGATGATATTTTACTAGCTGACTCAAATGAAGATACTTTAGAATGTTTGAAGAAGTAAAGAAATTTTTGCCTTGCTGGGGATTACAAATTGCTCCTGAAAAGATACAAAGAGGAGATTCTATTAATTATTTAGGTTATAAAATAGAGCTACAAAAAATTAGACCCCAAAAGGTGCAAATTAGGAGAGATAGACTACAGACTCTTAATGACTGTCAAAGATTATTTTGAGATATTTCTCATCTACGAACTATTGTTGGGGTAAAAAATGATGAACTGACTAATTTGTTCAAAACCTTAGAAGGTGACAAGGACTTAAATAGTCCAAGAGAATTATCACCTGAAGCTGAGAAAGAATTAGCCTTGGTAGAAAAGAAAGTACATGAAGGGCACGTGGATCATATTGATCCAAAGCTGGATTGCATTTTGGTTATTTTACCTTCTAGGCATTCTCCTACTGGAATATTAATGCAGAGGGAAGATATTATATTGGAATGGATATTTTTACCAAATAAACCAAATAAAAACTTAAAAACTTATGGGGAAAAAATCTCTGACTTGTTTGGAAAGGAAAATTGAGACTTCGTCAATTAGCAGGAATAGACCCAGCAGAAATTGTCATACCTTTAACTAAGGAGGACATTGAGAAATTATGGACAGAAAGTGAACCTTGGCAAAGAGCTTGCAGTAATTTTTTGGGAGAAATTAACAGCAAATATCCCAAAAGCAACAGAATTGATTTTATAAAGAGAGCTGATTGGATCTTGCCTCGAATTGTACAGCAAAAGCCCATATCTGGAGTTCGTACATTTTATACAGATGCCAACAAACAAGGAAAGGAAGGTTACAAATCAGAAAATTTAAGTAAAGTGGTTCAAAGTCCTTATAATTCAGTGCAAAAATCAGAATTGTATGCTATTCTGTTGGTATTAATGTATTTTTCAGAACCTCTCAACATACTAACTGACTCTCAGTATGCTGAAAGAGTGGTATTACATATTAAGACTGCAGAATTTATCCCTGATGCTTCAGAATTAACTTCACTATTTATTCAATTACAAGATACAATCAGGAAAAGGAGTCATCCTTTATATTTAACTCACATCCGATCTCATACTGGTCTGCCAGGCCCTTTAGCACAAGGCAATGATGAGATTGATAAATTATTGATAGGAAATGTGCTGGAGGCCTCAGAATTTCATAAAAAACATCATGTAAATAGTAAAGGTTTAAAAAAGGATTTTTCTATAACCTGGCAACAAGCCAAAGAAATAGTAAAGAAATGTCCTACTTGTTCCTTCTATAATCAAACGCCATTACCAGCAGGATGTAACCCAAAGGGTACTCAGAGGAATGAAATCTGGCAGATGGATGTCTTTCACTTTGAAGAATTTGGAAAATTGAAATATGTACACAACACCATCGATACTTATTCAGGATTTCAATGGGCAACTGCTCTGAGTTCTGAAAAAGCTGATTCTGTAATCACTCATTTGCTAGAAGTTATGGCCATCATGGGTATACCTGCACAAATCAAAACTGACAATGCTCCATCATATGTCTCTGTTAAAATGAAACAGTTTTTTTGCTTATTACAAAATAAAGCATATTACAGGTATACCACATATTCCTACAGGTCAAGCAGTTATAGAAAGGTCAAACAGAACCATAAAGGATATGCTAAATAAACAGAAAGGAGTAACAAAAAACCCCAGAAATAGACTGCATAATGCTCTATTAACTTTGAATTTTCTGAATGCCAATGAGAAAGGAACAACAGCTGCAGAGAGACATTGGGTAATAGAAAAAAACTACAGAATTAAATCAGCCTATATACTTTAAGGATGTGCTAACCTCAGAATGGAAACCAGGGTATGCATTACGTTGGGGACGAGGTTTTGCTTTTGTTTCTACAGGAGAAGATAAGCTGTGGGTACCATCAAAATTGATAAAGGTTCGATTTGAACAAGAGAAACCTCTTAATTAGAGGAGGTGATAGTTCATCAACCAGCATGAACATCCAATTTAAACTAACTTGTACCAGTAACACATGTCTTTTCATTTAATCAGATAATAACTTGCCAAAAAGGAACATCCCCAAAATTAGTCTTCGGGAAAGGTTTTTGTTTTTTGTCTTTTAGGAGAATGAAGATTAAGGAATCTGAAGAACACAAGACAAATGAGACAACTGAAGAAAAGGGACAAATCATCTATCCAAAGAAACAGAGTGAAACGGCGTATGGGTATATATAATCTAAAAAATTTTATGTCTTCCTAAGTGTTTGTTTCTGCTTTTCTCTAAAGATTTAACACTATTGGTCTTCTAATAGTCCCAGTTCAATTAAAATTTAAAGCTGACTTTGGAGTTGGAGAATGGCTCTCTCCTTCTTTAAAATCAAGCATGTTGTTAAAAGGAAAATGCAAACTCCCTGTATCATGCCAGAATAAAAGAGCCATTTTCTGCTATGGGACAGGACAAAAGCCAAATTAATTAAGGGACTATTCTATTACTAATCTCAACTCTTTGATTCTATTCTGATTCTTTAAACTTTTCTTAAAGTATAAATTTTATATCAAAATTTACAAGATTTATATATATATATAAATATACATTTTAAACTTTGTTAAGGTATGAATGGTCATATAGAGTACTAACTAATTCTAGAAAAAAGGCTTCAATTAGCTGCATATATATGTCTTTGTGTTCGAGTCTCTTATCAGTTTTCTGCAGGAAATCACGGCCAAGCCTAACATCAACTGAAGTCTCCAGGAAGAAGAAGGGGCCCCACAACAACAACAATTCCACGTGGACAATAATAATATCACTAAGCTGACAAACATCATCTACAGATCAGCTTTGAACTACAAGGTGCTCAGAGCAATTTTGAGATGACTAGCTGAGATGATCCAGTCTCAAAGACTACTTGAATAAGGACTTGAGATAAACCCTGAACTTTGGCATTATACACAGACTGGATAATAATGAAGGATATAGTTACCTTTCCTAGAATTTGACAATTAACCTAAAATTTTTCTTTCAGGATAAAAATAACTTCGCCCATACCCAGCAGGAAGCAATTTTAAGAATATGACGCCCACATTCCCAAAGAAGTGGTGTGGGGCGGGTGGTTTTTGGTTCTTTTAATGGGTTTTGGGTCTGGGATAATTTTCATTGTATGGGGGGGGTGGTTACATGTTTTTGTCAAGGGTTAGGAAAAAGGCTAAGCAAAGGAGATTAGATTTAAGGTTCTTGTTTAAAAAAGAAAAGAAAGAGACAATTACTTGTTTTAAATACTTTACGTTATTACCAACTATTAGAATATAAAGAAATGAAAGTTAGTAGTTAGACATTACAATAGAAATTGCAGTCATATTAGATATGTTTTAAAAAATGAGCAGATATATTTTAGACAGGTCATCTTCAAACCCTTCAGAGATCTACCGAATATGGCATTTAAAATATTTTAATAACTTAGAAAATTTTCTTTTTGGAGACATGTTGGCTCCTGGCAGTACCAATCTACTTCAGAGAAAATATGGGCATTGAAGAAACTGCATATGGAGTTAACTTTCATTGTGGCAATATTTAGCCACTGGACAACAAAGTATCCTCGAATCAACAGGAAAAAATGGACAGACAGAACACGAAACAAAGGACTACCGATTCCTGCCAAAACAAGTGTGGTTATGGCTTTATCAAAAGGCATCTTCTGAGGCCAGGACAATATGGCACCATCCCTGAAGTGGCCTTCACAATCCGGAAAAGGTACAGTGCCCTTTTCTTAGAAGGCAGCTGAACAGGTAGTGGGCCAATGGCTTCTGGTGTGCAATGGAACAGCAGCTGAAAGCTCACGCCTCTCAATAGTAGACTGGCATTTAATAGAGGGATGTGGAGAAGAAGGGGATGCTGAGATGAAGCCATGTATACACAGCCAAGAAGAATGGACAGCTGAATTCAAAAACCATCAACAATTTCCAGAATTTAAAATCCTGAATCATGACATGACACTAGTGGAATTCAGGTGTTTCTGGTACATGGACTGCTCTCACCCAATGTGAGGTTGAACTGTTGACCTTGTGTACAACCTACTTCACAAATGAGTCTGTCAGATATGATAAGCCTATAGGCTGAAGATGATGCCCCAACACTGCGGAGAAACCTCAGGTAACTGTCCAGGCAGCTGGCTATTTCTATCAACTCACAAAATTTTTGGAAGTTGCTTTTGTGCACTTCCTGTTTTTATTTTTGTTAGCTAATATTATTTCCTCCTTGGGTCTCTGAGGGAGTTGAAGATTAGTTAGTTATAGTTGAAGATTAATTAGGATAAAAAGTGAATTAGATACATTTTGGACTTACTAAAATAGGATAGATAAGGGAATTATTTTCTCTTATTTGTCAAATACAAATGGACTAGACATTGTTTAGGTATTCGTTACTTGTATATATCGTATATAGTTATTGTACTTTTGTGTATAGTTTCTCTTTTGTTAGTTTTAATCTTTTGCCTTTTTTCTTTTTATTAAAATAGAAAAGGGGAAATATGGTGATATTTTATTTGTACTGAAATGTGATTTTAATTTTATGTTAATAAATAAAGTTGCCCTGGGGACAGAGCTATTAGAGCCATAGCAAGAGCGTGGTGGTTAGAAGAGCTAGGTAGATTTCTGTGTGTTCAGGGATACAGCCAGTATTGGAGACATATGCCTTTAAGACCTGGAGGGTGGTACTTACAGGCAGTGACAAGGCAGTCATGTGGTTGGGTTTACAACCAATGAGAAGGCAGAACAGAAAGACTATTTAAAGACAGACAAACAGGAAGAAGCTCTCTCTCGGGGAAGTTAGGAGCACTGCATGAGGTAAGATTTTATCTCTGAGCTCTGACCTCTCGGCTTTCTCCTTTACATTGGCTCTGTGTTTCTTATTTTAATAAGACGATTGGTTATATCTACACAACAATGTGTTTCCTCTGACCATATTCAGGTATGAAATAAGTGTATGTTTGGATGTAAATACAATTATATTTTCTATGAGTGTACAAGTAGGAGGGAGATGACTAAGGAATTCAAGAGCATACAAAACATATAGTTACTATATTCAACAATGAGATCCAAACTGAATTAGTAAGTTACAGGTATGAGCTGAAACTAATTTTGAAAGATACAGAAATGATATTAATAAACATAACTTTAAAGAAAAATGCAACAATCACCTTTCTGCAACTCTAACAAAATATTTGAGATGGTTGCTTCCAAAGAAACCCAGTTCTTTAATGTAGCTCAGATTTTCAAATTATAATTGGTGGGGACAGAATTTAAAAAAAAAAAGCCTAGGGGTTGAGACCCATGAATAACTGTAGTTCTCGCTAGATTTGGATTGCGATGATAAGGACCAACGCCAAAACAACTTGAAGAGGAAAAGTTATATCTCAGTTTTCCCTTTATAGCCATCATAATGGGAATTCACGATAAGAGCTCAAGTCAGGAGCTTGGAAGCAGGAATTGAAGCAGTAACCATGGGAAAAATACTGTTAGCTGAATTCTCCTTGTGGTTTTCTTTCATTTTCTTCCTTCCCTCTTTCCTTCCTTCCTTCTTTCTTTCCTTCCCTCCTTCCTTCTTTCTTTCCTTCTGTCTTCTTTTCTTCCTTCCTTCCTTTTTTCTCACATCTCTATTTACTTCATATATATTATTTATATATAATTTAATTATGTATACACATTAATTGATAATAAATTCTTTTACACTGTATCCAAAACATAGTATTCCCTCCCTACATCCCTCCCAGCTTCCCCTCGTGGTTCCCCTCTCCCCCAGACCCACTCCTTCTTCATTTCCTTTTCAGAAAGAAGTAGGCCTCCCAGAGATGATAGGCAAAAAAGACAAAATAAGACCTGCTCCCACTGTTAGGAGTCCCAGAAAGCACTAAGCTATCAGCTGTAACATATACTCAGAGGAAATGATGCAGATCCATGCAGGCTCTGTGCTTGTTGCTTCAGTCTCTGTGAGCCCATATGAGCCCTGCTGAGTTGATTTGATAGGCCATATTCTCCTGTTGTCTTCCATCTCTCTGATTCCTAAAGTCTTTCCTCCCCCTCTTCCACAAGATTTCCCAATCTCAGAGTCAAGGGACCCCATGGAGATCTCCAATTAGGCTCTTGATGGATTGTCTGCACCTGCTCCCATCTGCTGCTGGAGGAAACCACTCCTGATGACTTGATATGCACTGATCTATGAGATTAGCTGCATATCATTGGGGATTATTTCATTGATTTTTTTCTTACATCTCCCATTATCACCTGTCCAGGGGTAGCATTAACACAATGATTCCCATATCATTATTCAAGGAAATTCTATATAGTCTTGCCTATAGGCAATCTGAAGGAGGTATTTTTCTGTATGAGTTTCCTCTTAAAAAAAAAAAAAGAAAGAAAGAAAGAAAGAAAGAAAGAAAGAAAGAAAGAAAGAAAGAAAGAAAATCTCTAGCTTGTTTGTGTCAAGTTGACAAAACCTAACTAGCAATTCATTGCCATAGTTTTTCTTACTTTTTTATTTGTGATACCCAAGTTGAGTTTATTAAGATTTTTTTTTTTTACTTTTTTGAGACAGGTTTTCTCAGTGTAGTTTGTTCCCTGTCCTGGATCGTGCTCTGTAGACTAGTCTGGCCTCAAACTCAGAGATCTACCTGGCTCTGCCTACTGAGTGCTGGGATTAAAGGCATGTGCCACTGCCACCCAATGAAAATATTTACTACAAATTTTTGTGTGGACATCAAGAGAGAGAAAGAAATTTAAGAAGTCAATAGAGTGGGTTCAGGATTCTCAATGGATAGACTCATCTTGTCTAGGTTCTCTATGTATTCTCTCCTTGCTTGCTAAAGATGTTACTGATGAATCATTCTCAATCATGGTTTTCTCCTGAAAGGATTTAAAACAGACAACAAGGTTTACACTCTTAATTCAAAAGGAAAAGTCATGAATCCCAGTCAATAAATTGGATAGTGAACTGATGTTATATGGTATATCTTTTCATTATGCTTCTGATAAAAATTCTTCATATCCTTTGCCTGGGCAGTCCACAAAATAAAATATTCTATATATTTGTATGGAAGAGCATTTACTGCTTCTAGAGAAAACTTGGAGTTGTGTTTAGTAATTCAGTCAGGAAGTGATGTGTGTGTTTTCATGGTGTAAATATCCCTGCCACTTTTTATTCAGAATACACTGCTTCCAGTGCTATTGGCTCTTCCAGAATACTTTTTTGCACTTGTTATTTAGATCATTCAAATATTTGCAGATCATTTTGACATTCCTTTCACCAGCTATAAATATTACAGTGTTTTAATATCCCACCATAAATCAGGATTTTTCAATGCTGAGGTTTTTGTTGTTGTTATTGTTGTTGTTTTCTTTTTCTTGCCTTTTGCTTTCCTGGAGTCTTTCCAACTTTGTTACACACATATGCCTGCTATTTAAGTTTTGCTTATTTACACAGAATTACAGCCACACTCTCTTCCACAATAATAATGTTTCCCTTTCTTTATGTGTCTCTTCTTTATATATTTTTTATTTTACTTCTGCATTTATTCCCTTTGCTAACTGACCAATGTCACCTTTCTTCAAAGAGGATTTACAATTAACCAAGATCTTGTTTTTATATTCATTTATTGCTTGTGCTCCTTCCACTTGTGTACTTATGTGCACATGGTATGGTTCCGGTGTGAATGTCAGTGGAGAGCTTGTGGGAATCACTACTCTCCTTTTCTATGTGATGCTGGAGATCAAACTCAGGTCCTCAAACTCGAACAAAAACGCTTTTGCCCTGTGAGCCATTTCTCTGGCCTCTTAACCAAAATCTTTTTCAGTCATCTCCATATCAGATACATACTACCTTGATATTCTCTAAAGTCCATGATTTTATTTCACCTCTAACTGTCATGTTCTGAGTTTCCTCCTAAGATTTTATTTTTTTTACATGTAATTATTTCATTTTCACTTCTTAATGGAATTGTAGTCTTAAAAATAAAACTAAATGTAGATACTGTCAGGTGGTTAATTGTGATAGGGTAATCTTTCAGCAAGAGGTCTTTAATATTACTCTATTGATGATATTTCATTAAATACTAATGTAAGAAATAGTGTTTTCATTCTCACAATATAGACCATGTCTAAATAATTCTTAAGGAAAAGTATTTACCTGGCATGGCAGGAATGACTATAACATATGTAGCAATTTTTAGGAATATTTTATTTGCTCTAAAGGGTTATTTTTCTTTCTCTTAAAGTTTTTAAATATTGTGAAATTTAGTAGTTTACCATGTATTAATTTGCAATAATTACTTGAATATAAGGTGATACACTGTGAGATAGAGAAAAATAAAAGAATGAACATTCAGAAAATCATGGCATAATTCTCCATTGGGAGGTGTGATGTTACTGCTCCAGTTCTCAAAATCATATCCTTATTTTATGACAATATGATGCATAAAGTACAATTTTTCTATTGTTTTTCTAAATATAAGCCCGAAGAAGTAATTGCTAATTTTCCATCAACATCCTAATAAATTTAACATATCTTTAATAGCTTATCAATAGCTACAAGTACATCATACAAATGCACACAGCAAAATGTGAACAGAAAGAATACTAAATGCAGTATACAAACAGTAATGGGTTTGAAATTATATATACCAGATACGTTGATTTTTAACTAGATGAAAGTGAAAGGGGAATAGATTAAGCTTCAGTGAAAAAGGTAGATGAAAGACACTGTTGTAATTTCACTCCAAGTCCACACCCATCTACTTCAGTGATTTCATCCAGGTGCTTGCTTTTTCAATATGTGACTGAGGAAAGATCCTGTCCTCTGTTGAAGAAACTGTTTCAGATAACTAAAGACCAATGAACCTCAATGAAATGATGCAAAAAAAAAAGAGCAAAACTTTTTAATTATTTTATTTTATTTTTATTGTAGCACGAATCTTAATTGGTCTTAATGATAAAATCCTGAAGCCAGATATCAAGGTGAATGCTGAAAGATCACAGAGAGAAAGGAACAAGTCACAGCCACCTCTCACCTCACCAACTCCTCCACCAAAACAGCCTGAGCTCCTGTCTCCTCCCACCTTATATTCCTTTTCTCAGCCCAGCCATATCACTTCCTGTCTCAACCTCTCTAGTGCTGGGATTATAGGTGTGTGTGTGTGCCTTCCAAATACTGGGGGCAATGGCATGAGATCCCCAGTGTTGGGATTATAGGTGTGTGCCACCACTGCCTGGCTTCTATGGTTAACTACTGGCTGTCTTTGCCCTCTGATCTTCAGGCAAACTTTATTTGCTAGAGCATACACAAAATACTACCACACATTACTTTTAATGAAAAATATATTCTTCTCTGATACACTGTGTCCTGACCATAGTTTCACCTCCATCCACTCCTGCCATCTTTTCCCCAACTCCCCTCTCCCACAAACTCACTCCCTCTCTGTTTCCTCTTCAGAAAAATAGCAGACCTACTTACTATAAGACAAGGCAAAAATCCCTCATATTGAGGCTAGACAAGGCAATCTAACAGGAGGCAAAGAGTCTCAAGAGCAGCCAAAAGAATCAGAGACACACCCGCTCTCAAAGTTAGGAGTCCCACAAAAATACCAAATTAACAGCCCTAACGTACATACAGAGAACCAGATGCAGGTCCATGGAAACCTCGTGATTGCATTTCCAGTCTCTCAGAGCCCCTGTAAGACCTGCTTATATGATTCAGTAGGCCATGATTTCCTGGAGTTCTCCATCCCCTCTGACTCCATCTTTCCATCCCCGCTTCAGGGGTATTCCTCTAGAACTGAGGGGAGGGACCCAATGGACACCTCCAATTTAGACTCTCTCCACAGATTGTAACAGTTCCACAATTAGGAACAGAATTCTTACATGTTAAATGGTTTTCCTTATGATCAAGCAAAGAATTGTATATTATAGCTGAACAGTTTTATTTGATAACATGATAGGGACAGTACCAAGTGAAAAACATATTTTTTTAAACTATCAAGATTATATAGAATAAAATAAAGCAATCTTCATGTGTAAACAATATCATCCATTTAGAAAATGATAGATTTCCCTTCCTCAACTGAATATACCAGGCTTTGCTGACTCCTCATGGGAGTACTTACCCTTTTGGATGCGGGAATTAGGGGAGGGTTGGGACCAGAGTCTGAGAAGAGTGGGAAAGGGATGAGAGGGGCATCTGTGGTTGGTATATAAAATGAATAAAAACATTTTTAAATAAAAAAATAAAATGATGGATTCCCTAAATTTAAACCCTGAATTTAAACTTTGAATATGAGTTGAATGCTTATAGGAAGTGAAGTCCATATGCCCAAATCAACCTATACATACTATACAAAAATACCTAAGTATATTTCTGTTAAGAATATACGGTTTCATATTAGTAGAAGTAACTGCTCAGTTCTAAGACAAAATAATTTAAAAGATCAAGTGTACCTAAAGAAAATGGTGAATTAAATAAAATGTCCGATAAACCAAAAAGGATTTCTCCAAAACTTAACATGATATTTCTAAATACCTTTATAAAACCAAAGTTCATAGAATCTATGACATAGCTTTCAGCAGTAAAAGCAAATTCTGCTCATGCACCAGGGATGGATTCTGATCCTACTGCCAGGGGGTCCCTTAAGTAAATCAAACTACACAACTGTCTCACTATGCAGAGGACCTAGTCCAGTCCCATGGAGGCTCCACAGGTGTTGGTCTAAATTTCATGAGTTCCCACTACTTTGGTTTGGTTGTCTCTGTAGGTTTCCCCCATCATGATCTTGATGCCCCTTGCTCATAGAATTCTTCTCTCTCTTTGACTGGACTCCTGGAACTCAGCCTGGTGTTTGGCTGCGGATCTCTGCATCTGCTTCCACCAGTTGCTGGATGAGGCTCTATGATGACAGTTAGGGTATTCACCAATCTGATTATAGGAGTAAGCCAGTTCAGGCACCCTCTCCACTATTGCTAGTAATTTAAGCTGTGGAGATGGGGGGGGGTGGAAAGGAGAAGGCTGAAGGGGCAAAAGGAGGGAAGAGGGGAATCTTTGGTATGTAAAATGAATTAAAAAAGAAGAACTGTAAACCCTCCAAAAACGAATAAAATTTTTTCTTAGAAAAAATTCAGCAAGAAAATAAAGCAAATGCTGTACTTGTGAAAAGGGGATACATGATGTATATGCACACGTTAGTGTGGATATGATCATGTGTGTGTGCAAATGCATTTGTCCATGTGTGCATGAGCTTGGAGGCACATAGATGCCAAAACAAGATGTCTGATGCCATTTGCCAATCACTATCTACCTTTGGGTTTTGAAACAAGATCTCTCATCACCCTATGGAGTGCTGGGCTTGCAGTAAAATACTGCCATGTAAAACAAAAACACAAAAATAAAACTTATATGTAGCTGAGTATCCAAACTCGTTACCACACTTTTATAAAGAATTCTACAAGGCTAATAATACATTGTGTTTTCTAGCCAGTCAAGTATTTATGAGTCAATATCACAAATGAATTTAAGAAAAAATATACTTTAATCATACTGCACTTCTTAGAAAAGTTGTTGTTTGCACAAAATGCAAAGAAAATATGTAAAGCTAGCAATATCAAGTTGCAATTAAATAGACTGAATTCTCATTATTTTTTAAGGATGTCAAACTATGTTACTTAAAGTAATTTATCAAAATACATTAATACCATGATGGCCAAAGGAATGTAAATATATATTTGAATGAATATGCAAATGTATTTATATATAAATATTATAGCTAATATATACTACATATTAAGTTATATGAATGTATGTCAAATAGTTGAATCATTGAGAAATATATTGTCATACATACATATATAGAAACAATTCCACACATACAGGAAATGGCTCAATAGTGCAGTAACCATTCAGTTGTATATGTAAAGAAACATCACTATTTTATTACAGAAATGGAAAAGTGTAGTAAAGTTACAGAAAATCATCATAAATATTATAGTCCAGAAGGAACTGTCACAAGTTTTCTTTATATTCTGAATATCAAGTTAATCCTTTCAACCATTATATGAGTTGTGAATTTATTTAGGGCTTCTGTACAAAAAGCATTAAGATATACTACTAGCAAATTTAGCCTCTAAATTTTAAATTAACTCTTCTTTAAACTCTGTAGTAATTTTCTACTTTGTTTCAAATACTTTCTTAAACATTTTAATTACTTGTTATTTTTATCAGTTATCAGCTAATATGTCAAAACTGCTATAATTTAATTTATACATAATTAATTTTTGTCTTTCTTTTTCTAAACAAGACTTCTTATCATAGTTGGAGCTGCCCTGGAACTCACTCCGCAGACCAAGCTAACTGGGAGATCCACCTGCCTCTTTCTCCCCAGAGCTGGAATTAAAGGCATGTGCTAACACTGACCAACTAATTTTTGTTTATTTACATCATTTTAATGAAAGATTATAGTTTTATATGAACACAGTTTGTTTGCACTGTTCTGCTTATTCATATGTTTAAAATGACAGTCATTATTTTTGGAATTATTTACTCTTCACTTCTACAGTTAACTACACAGACTTTTAAATAGCATGAGATTTGTGGATGTGAAATGAATAACAATGTGCCCAGTGCATAAATCTAGGCTCATGGAGTTCCATGAATATTAAACTGCCAACTATCACAATTACAATGATGCTCAATGTCTGTTGAGGTTTGAAAAGTGGTAGCACTTTTTCCACAGTCCCAACTTAAATTAGTTGAATGCAAGCCAGTCCTATTTAAGTTCATCTAAACACCTGAAATTTCAGTGTGATCTCTAAAGGCTTATGTGAAATTGAATTTTAAAAAAAGAACTGTGGGCAAAGCACAAATCCTATGTAAATGTTATCTGCTTATGAGAAAAGAACCAAGAAATTAGAAAAGGGCTATTGGTGGGGAGGAGGAAGAAAGACTTTTGAACACTGGTGATAGGAACAGCAAATGAGAGGAATGAGCAGGATGATTAAGCAGGAACAAAGATGGGAGGGTAGGGTTGAGAAGAGGTTGTGGTAAGGGACAAATAACACTAATGATGTTTGAAAAGCTGAATGGAAACAAATTATTCTATAAAATTACTGTTTGAATATATATATATATATATATATATATATATATATATATATATATACATGTACATGTGTAAATATGCATATGCATATACAAAGCATTTGATTTTAGTTATTTAAGGAGATAATCTTCCTTCCAGAAGCTATAAGTTTCCAAATAAAAATTCCAAGAACAGGAGTGGAATACCACTTTCTGATTTGAAACAGGTGACTTCAGACTCACTAATCGGTTATTGAAACTGCTTTGGTTACCCCTGAAAACAGAACAATAATACCCTATGCCTGAAGATAGCAAACATGTTGGTCTGGACATGGAGAAATCAAGCTGGTACGAAAGGAGAAGTGTTTTTCATGCTAGCTAATGTTCATCGTAGTTGAAGTCACTATGAAGGTTACTGGGAGATGAAAAATTAAATTAAAAAATAAAAATCATCAGCAACCTTACACAGCTGTGTATCCTGTGAGCTACAACAACTTCCTGCTGTGAACAGGAAGCTTTTTGTACACTGTGAATATTTGTTGTTCTATTATTCTAGAAAAGATCTAAATAGCCAATAAGCTGAGCAGGTAGAGGTTAGGGGGGACTTACTGGGAAAGAGAGCACAAGGAAGGAGGAGGGCAAAGTTGCCAGCCAGACAATTAGGAAGCAGGAGATGAATATGCCATGTTGGAAAAAGGTACAACCATGTGGCAGAGCATAGACAAGAAATACAGGTTAATTTAAGATGTAAAAACTAACTTGCTGTGGATATCATTCTATATAAATAAAACACTGATGGCCAGTGACCAGGCAGGAAGTAGGTGGCCAGGCAGGAAGTAGGTGGGACAAGGAGAGAGGAGAATTCTGGGAAGCGGAAGGCTGAGGGAGAGACACTGCAGCCACTGCCAGGACAAGCAGCATGTGAAGACGCTGGTAAGCCACCAGCCACGTGGCAAGGTATAGATTTATAGAAATGGGTTAATTTAAGATATAAGAACAGTTAGCAAGAAGCCTGCCATGGCCATACAGTTTATAAGTGATATAGGCGTCTGAGTGATTATTTTATAAGTGGATTGTGGGACTGCGGGGCTTGGGGAACCTGGAGAGAAGCCCTCCAGCAACACTAACTAGTAACAACCATATGCTATTGGCTGAGAATTTATAATTAATAAGTCACTGTGTGGTTATTTGTGGGCTGGCTAGTGGGATAGAGCGGACCAGGAGAACAGAAAGCCCTGCTTACAACTTCCTGAATGATAAATTATGCACATGGCCCAATGGTAGCATAGCTGTTTTGCAAGTCACCAAGTACTTTCTGATTATATTCAAGGCCCACTGCAGCAGAAAACATGTCTGGCACTATAGATATGGTCAGGAACTTGTGCTGCGCATCGCTTGGATGCCAGTGAGGGGTGAGCATGTATTCTTCTAAATGAACATAGTATTAAACTGCCCTCTGAACTCTTATCTCCATATACATAAAATAGTACAGGCTCAGGAATCATCAGACAAGTTTTCCTGCAACAATTAACACAGAAACTCACAGTTGGTCAAAGTGCTCAGCCACAAATGCGATATCGGTTTCTACCCCTTTCCAAGGTTCAAAATCAGTTTTCTTTAAGGGTGAAGTCACTAGTAGATGGATCGCACTTCTATAGTTGGCCCTACATCCGTGAGTATATGGCATCAGAAATTGGGTCAGGTAGGTTATTTATAAAAGATGGAGGGAAATGGTGTTGGCATAAGAAGGTATTATATGGAATTAGGAGTTGGGAACGAGTATAATCCGAATATAGCCTGTGAAATTCTCAAATAGTTAATAACACTGTATTTTAAAAGTTTACATGGTTAGCAACAGGGGTCAGTAGGAAGATTTCATTGCAGGCAGTGGTGGATGGAAGTAATGAAAATATAGTATATTGTATAAATTTTCAAAGAATTAATAAAATATTAAAAATTTTCACAAAAGTGACTTTTTGCTGAACTTAGTATATATGATATTAATTGTTGAGCAATATTAATTTAAAATGTGTTACATTTGTTTATTCTGTGAAACATTTGTTTTAGTGATGCAAAGATGTGTTGCATTATTTTATGTTTCATTTGTTTAACTCTGTGAAGCTATGTTGCTTTGTCTGTCTAAAACACCTAATTGGTCTAACAAAGAGAAGAACATCTAATAGCAAGGCAGGAGAAAGGATAGGCAGGGTTTGCAAGCAGAGAGAATAAAAGAAGAGGAGAAATCTGGGAAGGAGATCTAAGAAAAGAAGTGGCCACCCACTCAGCCACACAGCCACACAAGGAATAACAAAGAAAGAAAAGATATACAGAAATAAAGAAAGGTAAAATCCCAGAAGCAAAAGATAGATGGGATAATTTAAGAAAGGCTAGCAAGAAATAAGCCAAGCTAAGGTTGGGTACTTATAATTAATAATAGGTGTCCGTGTGTATTTATTTGGAAGCTGGGTGGTGCGCCCCCAAAAGAGCCAAAGAGAAAGAGTAATAACACAAGCAACAACTAGATAATGCTTATTTCTAGGAGGAACTAATTTTAAGTAATAGATTTCTCTTTACACAGCAATCATGTAGCAAATGAATTATGTTTATATATAATAAGAAAATCAATTTTTGGATAAAATCAATTTAGTTTATATAAAACTATTTGAAACATCATTATGTAAGTTTTTTTCTGTATGGAAAATGAATCATAGCTATTCTTATTTAACCATATGTGTTTAATAAAGGGTATAATGTAAAAATATGACCCCATGGATGGTATCAGAGAAATCATAAGGTAAATATAATGCTAGGTATTTTCATTATATATAACAGACTTTCTAAATCATCTGTGCATCATTGTTTACTCCAAAGTTAACCCTTAAGTTTTACCTTCTGTATTTCATTCAATAAGATATCCTTACAATATCTCTTGAACCAATTAAATAGACAAAAAAATACTAAAACACCACATTCAAGTTTTAGATGTTAAAATTCAGAACTCACATAGTTATTTAATTTATAAAAGTTTTAGTCACATTAGCTTTAGCATTGAACTTATTCATAATTTTAGATAATCAACATATCTATCATTAAGACTAAGACACTTGGGAATGATTGGGGAATAAACTTCTAAATACCTTTAAATTGTGCCTTAAATGCAGGACAAATAAAATCATGTTGCCTGCATTAAGAAAAAAAAAACACAAATAAATGCTGTTTTCTCTTCAAAGTATGTGCTTGTTGTAATGATGAGTCACGTGCACAGTTGCTTATGATTCAGAAAGGCAGCTGAAAATACACCATGCCACAGACACTTCTGCACAAGCAAAAAATGAAAAAGCAGATGCTATGATTTTTATTTAGACTTCTTTCAAAGGAGAGATGAGACCCAATAGGAAGAAAAGCCACCAGACAATTAATAAACATTACTTTTCATCTCACTGCTTTGCTTTTATTGCCTCATTTTTTATAGTTTTATGGGTTTGTTCTTGCCACCCTAATCTTTCCCTCTTGTAATTTTGTGTTGATTTAAATTCAGCTTTCCTGTGGCTCTTTTCGGCTAGGGAGTTCTCCATTACTAGTGTGCTTGCCTAGCATTTTCTCTATATCCTTCAATGCTCTATTTAAGAGTTAAAAGATAGTGTGATAAAATTGAAATATGTCTTTGTGAAAATGAAATAGAGAACTTTTAGTATATTAAGAAGATGAGGTAACATTAAGAGAGTTCTAGAATGTCCAGGTTTTAGCTACTGCTTGCTTAATTGCTCTTACACATATCTATAAAGACACTTGGTGATACAAGGTTACATCCCTACTTCAAGGTCAGGTTATCCTTTGACCACAAGTGACAAGCAGAAAAGAGATTCATGAGGCAGTGCTGTGCCTGTATGTGCTTTATCTCTTTCTGGTCAAAATATCAAGGGGATGCTTGCAGCCATGTTTTGAAAAGTTCTAATGAATTGAAAATGCTAATATACCTGTCTTGATTTCAAAGGGATAAACCTTTTACCTCTCATAACTTTACTTGGAAAGTTGAGCTTTATTGCTTAAGTATTTTAAGTTTAAATATATGATATACTGTGCTAAAGTAGTATTATCAGGAGTCAATAAAGTAAAAAAAAATTAGGAATCACATGTAAGGTAATCTTTTTTATATAAAAAAAAAGCCACAAAACACACAGAAGCGCGCGCACACACACACACACATACACACATCCCTACTACAAACTCATTGGCACTGAATATGTACTGTATCTATGCATATTATGTAATTTTTACTTACATTGATATTTTCATATAAAATTTGTCAAATAAAGGACATAGTCTTTATATAATGTGTTAATTATTACATTTGGTTTTTATCTAGATCTAACTGCTCCTGAATGGAATAAAACTATATATACTAGAAAATTGAATATTTGAGTGAACATGATTTTTTAATTTATTTTAATTTTTATATTTGATGTGGGTTAAAATCATGCTTAATGATTAAAGTATATATGTCATGAAATTTTCTTAGAAATTAAAAAGTGAGTGGAATATATCTCCATCCATTTCATTTGCTCTTTTTATAAACTTATGTGTGTGATGGCTATTTTAGGTTGCCAACTTGATTACATCTGGAATTAACTAAAATCCAAATGTTTGAACACACCTATGAGGAATTTTTTCCCAATTAAATCATTTGAAGTTAGAAGACCTAGTTATAATCCAGATATTTGAGTTGGGAAGATAGAGCTTTAATCCAGATCTTTTGAGAGAGGAAGATGCCTCTTAAGTCTGGTCCACATCTTCTACTGGCAGCATGTATAAAGGACATGGAAGAAGGAAGTTAGCTCTTTGCCTGATTGTTCTTTCTTTTACTAGAAAGCCCATTTCTTCACTGTCATTAGAACCTACAGTGAGATTCCAGGATATACTGAAGACTCTCTAAGATATCCGGCCTCAGGGACTCAATAACTACTGGATTGTTGGAGCTTCTGATGGTAGGCAACCATTGTTGGACTAGCTGGAATACAGCCTATAAGTCATTTTTACTAACTCTCCTTTCTGTATGTATAGAGTATTTTTATAAGATCTGTTCTTCTAGAGAACAATAACTAATACAGTAGGGAAGGTCAGTATTATTAAACTTTTGATTTTGGCTTATGTATGAAGTTATAATAATTTGTCATGTTATGAAACATACATCTTTGGAATTTCACAATTAAGCTACGCACTTGCTCAGCTCATTTTCTACATTTGTACAGCAGCCATTATAAAGTTTTAATATTCCACATCTCTGTGAAATACTATAAAATTAATGAGAATTTTGTATGCTAATGTAGTTTTGCATTCCTGGTATTTTTCAAGCATTTAAAATACATGTGTTCTTAATATGGTTTATTCTTTTTCACATTTTATCCCATTCAAAAAATTCTCTGAAAGGCCTCCAATATTCAGAAAATAATTTAGAGACAAGAAAGCCAAGCAAACCTTATAATAGGATAAATTCCCACTTAGTAGTGAAGAAGAGGTGATAAAGAGATACTATCTTTGAATTTAATTTGCATCAATCTCATTTTTCCATGGTAGTGTGATACATTAAATGTCCAAAAAATATTAATTACTGATGCCTAGTGTATTTATGCTATGATGCGTAGAGTCTTAAAATATGCTTTTATCCACAGTAAATTGACAGTCTTTGTTCTATATAGCTTATTATTTCAACAAGAAATAGTATTTAATATTGTCATTAAGTAGTAGGATATTAAATTATCTTTTTATCCACATTTATGTTCTTTTGTATCTTTAACACTATTTTAGGTCTAATGAAAATGGAAATAATAACATGAGTATAATTTTTTATTTTAAATTTCAATATGCTAATCATTCTGATCATCAAACACATACCTGCATCAAAATATAATTACATATCATTAGTATAAGCAATTATGCTGTACTGATGAAAACTTTAAATATTTTTAAAAATAAAGTACAACAAAATGTGAAATTTATACTAAAAATACTGTCTTTATATTATTTTTATTCCATTAAAATTATTATTAAATAATAATTTATTTATTATAGTCAAATTACTTATCTACAATATTAAGAATTTTTGTTTTCTGTACTTTAATTTAAATAGCAGCTTGGAAAATGAGAGAAAAAAACAATATTCCTAAAATGTCACTGGTGGGAAAAGTGATTACAAAATATGAATGTTAAGAAGTTGGTTGGGCTTCCCCAGGGATAGCTGACCCTGCCCCTTGCTGGACACTGGAGCAGGACAGCTGGTGAGGCCTCCATGGAAAAAATGACCCTAGCACTTGGGAGAAATAACCAAACCTCTCACCACAGGCAGAGGAGAGTTGGCCCCAATGTCATGGTCCTAGGAGACCTAGTTCTGCCCTTCACCTGAGGGACTTGTCCTAATGGCTCAGACCAACCAGATCAGCTACCATGCAAACCCACATTTCGAGTCTTGGGTTGGCCCACCCTAATAGCTGCCCTATCAATGACCTGCTGGAGTGCATGAGGGGAACAGACCTACTAAACTATAATGATAGGATATCCATACTCTGGGCAACAACTGGTATCCTAAAGGAGTTTCATTGAGGGCCCAGTGATGATGGTGTACCAGAAACCAGAGGCCTTGAACCATACTCATTCTAATGGACATTTTGTGTATGGGGCTGATTGGACAAAAGGGGTATACAGCATAACACAAAGTAGCACCGAATGCCACTAATGAGTAAAAACGTGATGGAAAGATGGAGGAGTGAGGTGGGTTTTTTTGTTTGTTTGTTTTGTTTTTATTAATTAATTTGGGGGGCACACTGCAGGGTGAGGGGTCCATATGGAGGGACTGGAAGGTGAGTGGGATTGGGGTGCATTGTGGTGGTAATCTAATTGTATTGAAATGTGATTTTGATTGTATGTTAATAAATAAAGTTGCCCGGGGGTCAGAGCTTTTAGAGCCATAGCAAGAGTGTGGCGGTGGTGGCACACTCCTTTAATCCCATAGATATCTGTGTGTTCAGGGATATAGCCAGCATTGGAGACATACGCCTTTAAGACCTAGGGGGCTGTACATTCAGACAGTGATGAGGCAGTCACGTGTTTGGGTTTACAACCAATGAGAAGGCAGAATAAAATACTTTAAATAGACGAACAGACAGGAAATAGAACCCTCATTCAGGAAGCTGGGACACCGCAGGCGGAAGGGTGAGATTTTAGCTCTGAGCTCTGACCTCTCGGCTTTCTCTTTTGCATTGTTTCTGTGTTTCTTATTTAATAAGACGGTTGGTTACATCTATATCTGGCGCCTACATGACAAGAATCCATTAAAAACCGCTTGGCTTGGCGGCAGGTCCGCTGTCCCACAAGGGCGGCAGACGGGGGGGGGGGGGGGGGGGGGGGGGGGGGGCGGCATCCTAGTCCAAGCTGCCGCCTTCCTAGTCCAAGCTGCCAGCTTCCTAGTCCGAGCTGCCGCCTTCCTAGTCCGAGCTGCCGGCTTCCTAGTCCGAGCGGCAGCTTCTAGCCCCGGCCTAGGTCTGTGAGCAGCTTGCATAAAGCCGGTGCTACGAACAACTCAGACCTGCCCTGCCGAACAGGGCCCTGCCTGTAAAGCCAATGCACGTGGTCGGAGTTTAAGGAAGCTAGACCCAAGCCTTGACTAGGCACAAAAGGGAACACGTGGCCGCATTTAAACTTTAGCCAGCTACGCTTTCTTGTTCTCTCTTTCTCTCTCTCTCTCTCTCTCTCTCTCTCTCTCTCTCTCTCTTTCTCTTTGGATTTACACCTGGGACACTAGGTGGCTGTTTTGAAAATCCCCTCGGATTTCTACTGTTCTACGCAGATTTAATTCGCTGGGATTTCTACTGTTCTACGCAGATTTAGTAAGTCATAAAGGAAACTATTTAAAAGACAATTTTTTTCCACATTTAAAAAAATGGGTTTCCTGTGTACATTGGAAGAAAATTGGGCTTTGTTTGAAATTTTAGGCAATGGTCATATAGAGTACTAACTAATTCTAGAAAAAAAGGCTAGCTGCATATATATGTTTTTGTGTTCGAGTCTCTTATCAGTTTTCTGCAGGAAATCATGGCCAGGCCTAACATCAACTGAAGTCTCCAGAAAGAAGATGGGGCCCCACAACAACAACAATTCCACGTGGACAATAATGATATCATTAAGCTGACAAACATCATCCACAGATCAGCTTTGAACTACAAGGTGCTCAGAGCATTCTTTCAGGATAAAGAAAACTTCGCCCATACCAAGCAGGAAGCAATTTTAAGACTACGTCGCCCACATGCCCAAAGAGGTGGTGTGGGGCGGGTGGTTTTTTGGTCTTTTTAATGGGTTTTGGGTCTGAAATAATTTTCAGTATTTAGGGGGGTTGGTTACAAATTATTGTCAAGGGTTAAGAAAAAGGCTAAGCAGAGGAGATTAGATTTAAGGTTCTTGTTTAAAAAAAAAGAAGAGAGGAAGAAAGAAAGAAAAGAAAAAGACAATTACTAATACTTTACATTGGATTGAATTGTTTTATATTGTATACAAATTTGAAACTGATATTGTTAGAAAATGTTATATGTATATTTCTAATTGTATTTATACCATTCATTTAACAATGTAATACAAATTTCTGATCCTTGAATGTTATTATTACCAACTACTAGGATATAAAGAAATGAAAGTTAGTAGTTAGACATTACAATAGAACTTGTAGTCATATTAGATATGTTTTAAAAATTGAGCAGAGAAGTTTTAGACAGGTCATCTTCAAACCCTTCAGAGATCTACAGAATATGGCATTTAAAATGTTTTAATAACTTAGAAAATTTTTCTTTTTTGAGACATGTCAGCTCCTGGCAGTACTAATCTACTTCAGAGAAAATATGGGCATTGAAGAAACTGCATATGGAGTCAACTTTCCTTGTGGCAAAAGTTAGCCACTGGACAACAAAGTATCCTCGAATCAACAGGACAAAATGGACAGACAAAACACGAAACAATGGACTACTGATTCTTACCAAAACAAGTGTGGTTATGGCTTTATCAAAAGGCATCTTCTGAGGCCAGGACAATATGGCACCATCCCTGAAGTGGCCTTCGCATCCGGAAAAGGTACGGTGCCCTTTTCTTCGAAGGCAGCTTAACAGGCAGAGGGCCGATGGCTTCTGTTGTGCAATGGAACAGCAGCTGAAAGTTCATGCCTCTCGAAAGTAGACTGGCATTTAATAGAGGGATGTGGAGAAGAAGGGGATGCTGAGATGAAGCCATATATACACAGCCAAGAAGAATGGACAGCTGAATTAAAAAACTGTCAACAATTTCCAGAATTTAAAATCCTGAATCATGACAGGACACTAGTGGAATTCAGGTGTTTCTGGTACATGGACTGCTCTCACCCAATGTGAGATTGAACTGTTGACCTTGTGTACATCCTACTTCACAAATGAGTCTGTCAGATACACTAAGCCTATAGGCTGAAGATGATGCCCCAACACTGCGGAGAAACCTCAGGTGACTGCCCAGGCAGCTGGCTGTTTCTGTCAACTCACAAATTTTTTGGAAGTTGCTTGCATGCACTTCCTGATTTTTTTATTTTTGTTAGCTAATATTATTTCCTTCTTGGGTCTCTGAGGGAGTTGAAGATTAGTTAGTTATGGTTGAAGATTAGTTACTTATAGTTGAAAATTAATTAGGATAGAAAGTGCATTAGATACATCTTGGATTTACCAAAATAGGATAGATAATGGAATTATTTTCTCTGATTTGTCCAATACCTGTTTAGGTATTTATTATTTGTATATATTGTATATAGTTATTGTACTTTTGTATATAGTTTTTCTTTTGTTAGTTATAACCTTTTGCTTTTTTTTTCTTTTTATTAAAATAGAAAAGGGGAAATGTGGTGGTAATCTAATTGTACTGAAATGTGATTTTGATTGTATGTTAATAAATAAAGTTACCCGGGGGTCAGAGCTATTAGAGCCATAGCAAGAGTGTGGCGGTGGTGGCACACTCCTTTAATCCCATAGATATCTGTGTGTTCAGGGATATAGCCAGCATTGGAGACATATGCCTTTAAGACCTAGGGGGCTGTACATTCAGACAGTGACGAGGCAGTCACGTGTTTGGGTTTACAACCAATGAGAAGGCAGAACAAAATACTTTAAATAGACGAACAGACAGGAAATAGAACCCTCATTCAGGAAGCTGGGACACCGCAGGCGGAAGGGTGACATTTTAGCTCTGAGCTCTGACCTCTCGGCTTTCTCTTTTGCATTGTTTCTGTGTTTCTTATTTAATAAGACGGTTGGTTACATCTATAGTGCATGATGTGAAATTTCCAAAAAAAAAAAAAAATCAATAAAGAATTATGTTAAAAATAAAAGTTGGGAATAAAGGCATGCGCCACCACCTCCTGGCACTCAGGAGGCAGAGGCAGGAGAATCTCTGTGAGTTCAAGGCCAGCCTGGTCTACAAAGTGAGTTCCAGGAAAGGTGCAAAGCTACACAAAGAAACCCTGCCTCAAATAAATAAATAAATAAATAAATAAATAAATAAATAAATAAATAAATAAATAAATAAATAAATAAATAAATAAAAGTTGGTAGGGGATTGACTGGGAGGAGAGGAGGGAGGGAAACTGCTATCAAGATGTAATATATAAGTGGAAAAAAAGAAATTGGTTATTAGGTCTATGGAGTTGGTTCAGTGATTAAGAACACCTGCTGCTCTTAACAGAGAAATCAAGATGGGTTCCCTGAATCCATCTACATGCTTGCTCACAGCTTCCTTTATGTTCCAGGGAGCTTGATTCACTCCATTGGACTCTGCAGTACCAGGTACTCATATGGTACACTCAAACACTAATACACATAAAACTAAATAAAAATAAAATTAAAGAACTTGGTGATTGTTTTCTTGTTTGTTTGTACTTTTATATTTATTGGTTTTTTTCTATGAGTCTGATTAGTAAAACATTCAATGTAGGTTTATGATGATGTGGACGTTACAGTGCCCGTGTTTGCCATTCAGAAGCAAACATTTTTTTTTTTCAAAAGTAGGATTTTAAACTAACATAACCTTTGTTTTCTTGAATAGAACTATACATATGCTAGTAGAGAGAAATTCTCCAGCTCCCACTGCCAAGTCCCGCCAGTCCCATAACCCACTTTTAAAATAAACACACAGATGCTTACATTATTTAAACTGCTTGGCAGTTTAAACTGCTCAGGCCTATCATTGTCTAGTTCTTACTCTTATATTTAGCCCATTTCTATTAAACTTTACTTTGCCACGTGGCTCGTAGCTTACCGGTCTTCCTTGTCCTGGCGGTGGCTGCAGGCAGTTGCCTCTTTCCTTCCTCCTTCCTCAATTCTCCTCTCTCTTTGTCCCACCTATACTTCCTGCCTGGTCACTGGCCAATCAGCGCTTTATTTATATAGAGCAATATCCACAGCATGCAATTTTTTTTTATTATTTCTCTGTTTCCTACAAAGACAGGTCTTCAGGAAATACCTAAAATTTAGACAAATTTTAATTTCATAATACTAATTTACTTTGGAGAATTTTTAAAGAAATTGTCTGCTAAGTTCCTGATGCTGGGAGTCAGAAAGAATGGAAGAGAAGGAGAGTTAGCTCTGATATGATACACTGTGTGTATCAGACAGTAATGTCACGAAAGCAGCAATTCTGAGAGCACCTTGGTAGTGATAAATTGATTTGCCAGGTATTTTTCACTTATTATTACAGATTTCAAATGTGTCAAACACACTCTGTAGAAACAAATTCCAGCACACAGGGTGAACCATAACTGTCTAAGGAATTTGAGTGTAGACTGTAGGAATTGAAGAGAGTGCACATTACTTACTATATGTAATTAAATATTCTGTGTTGGTGTACACACATGATCAATGCAAATTATATTGATAAAGAACACAACAATGGAAATTGCTTTATGATGAAATTTGGATTCAGTTTTATATATCTCTGAAAATAGTGTCTAGAACTTTTGAATTCCTAGATTTGATTTTAATTACATTTATTAGAGGTTATTAAAAGTTGCTGATAAAATTTCATGATTATGGAGATGTTATGATAATCACATGTGCATATATAAAAGATGGTTTATAAAATATAATATCAATTCCTTGTGACAACTGATCTGTCCACCTATAATTAGAACACATGCGTTACTTTTCATTAGAGAAACAAACAAACATAAATGAAATCAATGCAAGAATTCCAGGTGAGAGTCTGAAGGAGAAACCCTAGAAGAACACTGTTTACTGGTTTGTTTCAAGGGACAAGTTTGGTACCTTTTATGCACATCACCAGCTCACCTGCCTAAAAAACAGTACTTTCTATACCTTCTGGCTCTTTCCACCTCAGGTAGCATTTTAAAAAGTTTCTCAGACATACCATTAGGACAAATCTGGTGAAGGCACTTAGTCAATTGCCTGTCCTTCTCCTCAGTCATGTCAAGGTGCGAAGCAAGGTTACAGATTATAATGGACACCTATACTAAAGGATATACACATATTTGCATGTAGTCACTAATATGCCCAGGAATGTTTTACATTTAAACTTTGGAAGTTATTCAGAATCATTGCACAACGTGATACAAATTTTAGTGCTGTCAAGGGCTAAAATTATGATAGAGTAAAAGAGCCAGCACCAGGGAAAACTTGAGGGAAGAAGTTCATCAATTCTGCTTTAACACAGAGTTCTTTGATTCAAAGACTTATCAGAGACAGTAATGTGTGCTGGTTGTGCTGAAAAGACCTTTGCAGAAGAAATGCTGACTATGAAGACTTGATCCATATTCAAAACAATGTGACCAATTCTAAAAACTTTCAGGAGTGACCTGCTCTCAGGATGAGGCTGGGCACTCATTTCCAAAATTCTTGTTAGATAAGTATGCATGAGAACCTTTACTCTTGGCAATCTAATTTCAATGGTTTAGCACTGAACATAAATGACTGAATTTTGGCTGGCCAGTGTTGGCACACACCTTTAATCCCAGCACTCAGGAGGCAGAGCCAGGCTGATCTCTGTGAGTTCAAGGCCAGCCTGGTCTACAAAGTGAGATCCAGGACAGGCACCAAAACTACACAAAAAATCTCTCGAAAAACCAAATAATAATAGTAATAATAATAATAATAATAATAATAATAATAAATGATGGAATTTTGATTAGGATGAGGGGCAATGTCACAAATATGACAAACATAGGAACTAGAATAATAAAGTAAAATGACATTTTTTTCATGTATATATATTTTCTTTCCCTCAAAATCTATGTTTTTATACTTAGTTTATCTGAGAATTTTGCTTAGTGTGCCATATTTATAGACTGCTAGTGTACAATTTTGATATGTTTTAAGAAAAAAATTCAAAATATTTTTCTGTATCCCCTTTATTATGTATGAAATTAAGTTGGTTACTGACAATTGTTACAAAATTATTGTCAAAGTTTTTTTTTTAAATATCACCTGATAATAGAATTTTATTTAAAAGATCTACTCTACCAGGTACTAAGTTAATCAAATTTGCACACAAAATAAAATATTATTGAATTATGTCTTTTAAAAAGTATTTATGTAAACACCATGTTGAATAGTAAAGTATGATGTATCATGTATTCAAATTAGTATTTGATTTTTATTTTTAGCTGTATATAATTTTGACCATAATTACTAATTAACTACAATGTATGTACCTGAAATTACATATTTATATTGACATTCTATCTTTGAAAAAATATGCAATTTTTTTACTACTATGTAAAGGCATGGATTTATACACACATATTTAAAATACATTGCTTATAATTCTGAAAATAAAATACTGTCTGCAGATGTTTTGAAGATGTACCAACACCTCAGAGTAATAAATTGAACATTCAAAAACAGGCAGTTAGTATTTATGTATAAACCTAATTAATTAAATGAAATGCTCAGAATGCCAAATATATTTGGCATTTTATTTAAGTGTTAACTAAAACTCATTTTACTTATGAGCTAGAATGAGTACCTGAACTACTCCTAATATACCCAATGTGTTCTTTTAATGGAAAGACAATTTTTGTTGCTCCAAGAATCAGATGAATACATTTGCATCTGAAAACTCTACTAATGTGTACTAATATGAGGAAATAATTTTACAAAAAGTTAGTTAACAGTTGACTTCTTCACATTTCCAGGGCAATATGTGAATTTAAAAACTAGATAATTTGTTTTCAAATATTTTTGTGAATTCTCAAGATAACTTAAAATACAGGAAAAGTAAGAGACAGTATGTCTATATTCTCAACATTATATTTCAAAATATATGTTTTTCTTAAACATACTACCACTGAAAATTTATCAACTATATACAGTATTCTGCATATACTGTTATAATCTTTTTATACTATCACTTCTTCAATAAAAACAACTGAATCCTTATGACAATAAAATGAAGCTGATACTATTTTACTTCCTTTAATGTCTTAGATATCTGAAAATGATATTAATAAATATAAGCTAATTTTGATTTTTTTTAGGATGATGCTTGTGTGCCCATGTGTCTTTATGCAATTTTGGAAATATATGCATTCACTTATAGTCTTTCCTCTTTTGAATTATGGTTAAAGTGTTATTGATAACTATGACCATCATGGGTAAATTCTTAGCTGTAGCCCTGATTCTCCCCACCCCACCCCCCCTTTTTTTTACTTTCAATTCACCAAACAGAAACTTCCTTGGAAATAAGATGCATTTTATGACTTTCCAATTTAAATTTCTTTTTTTAAAAAATTTATTTTTTTTTCCATTTTTACATACTAACCACAGTTTCCTGTCCTTCCCCCCATGCTGCTCAACCTCTGCCTTCCTTCCACCCCAAACTTCATCCACTCCTCAGAGAGGGTAAGGCCTCCCATTGGGAGTCAACATAGTATGTCAAGTTGAGGCAGGACCAAACCCCTCCCTCCTGTATTGAGGCTGAGCAAGGTATCTCTCCATAGGGAATGGGCTCGAAAAAGTCATTTCATGGACTCTGCACAAATCCTGGTCCCACTGCCAGTGATCCCACAAACTTCCCAAACCACTCAATTGTCACCCACATTCAGAGGGCCTAGTTCAGTCTCATGCAGGTTCCCCATCTGTCAATGCAGAGTAAGTGAGCTCCAACTAGCTTGGGTCAGCAGTCTCTGTGGATTTCTCCTCATGATCTCAACCTCACTTGCTTATATAATCTCCCCTCCCTCTCTTCCACTAGAGTCTGGGAGCTCCACCCAGTGCTTAGCCATGTATCTCTGCATCTACTTCCATCAGGTACTGGATAAAGATTCTATATGACAAGTAGTGTAGTCATTGATCTGATTACAATGAAAGGCCAGTTCAGAGACCCTTTCCACTTTTGCTGGGTTCATCCTTGTGGCTTCCTGGGAATATCGCTATCACCAGGTTTCTCCCTAACCCCATCATGGCTCCCTCTATCAAGCTATCTCTTTCCTTGTTCTCTCTGTCCCTCCCCCAACTCTCCCATCCTGTTGTTCCCTCATGCTCTGTTATGGCTCAGAGATTAGGAGCACTGGCTGCTCTTCTGGAGGACCAGGGTTCAGTTCCCAACACCCATATGGCAGCACAAAGCTGTCTGTAACTCCAGTTCCAGGAGATCTGACAGCCTCACACAGACATGCACACAGGCAAAACATCAACTTAAATTTCTATGTCTTCTTTTCTCAAAAATCCAGTATTGAATGTAGCATGCTACCACTACTAGGTAACTATAGAAAACCATGTATCATTGCACTTTTGTCAATAATAATTTTATTTTAGTAAGCTAATTCCTTGGATTAATTATGACACAACTCAAAGAATGTTGATTTTATTGACAACATTATTACTATTCAAATATGTCTCAAGAGAATGGATGGACCATTAACATGTATAGCCTTTTCAGACAGAAAGGGTTGTCTGAATACTACTGACTATTCTAGAATATCATCTGCTTATTTTAATGGACATTTGACTGAGTACTTCGGGGGTCACTTTACTCATTTTTTAAAATGGGAATAAAATTATTTATGGTTTAATCAATATATTCCTATTTTGTCAAAATGGAGTCTTCTATTCTGAAGTTTTAAAGGTCATTTTTAATAGAAATACCTGTTCAAACTGTCCAGTGAGTACCGTTGTATGCATGGAAGATTTTAAGATTGTTCGGTTATTTGGTTACAGCAGGCTGTTAATTAGGTCATCTCCTAACACTTCACAGTTCTTTTGTGTATTTTGTCATCTGTGCAAAACAGTCTCAACACATTAAAGAAAAGCTGACTGTTTTTTACCATGTCATTGTCAATCAAAGAATTATCTCACTTGTTACAATGTGTATGTTTAATTTGCACCATTATTTTAATTTCAACATTCATCATTTTTAAATATAATTCATCAGAATATGTTGCTAGTTGTTAGAATGAAAATGAAAAGGGCAGGCTTTAACCTACCCATTCAAACCTCAGAAAGGCTGCCAATCACTTGAGGCCATGGTTTGAAATTCAGCCAATTGGTAGATATCCTCTAGCGGCCAATATTCTAAAGATCACTCTATTAGACTCATGTAAATTTGATACAAAATAGAAACTTTCATAAATCTGGTTATGAAGTCGGGGATATGTGTACACTTACTGCACTTTCCATTTTTGTTGGTGCTGTAACATTTCATGCCTTTATTAGCACTTTATTCTAAAAACCCAGATGAATATTTTAATAATCTCAAGCATTCATTAGTCTAAGTAAGTAGAACTTGTCACATATTGTACAGAGACTGATTGTTCACTGAATTTTTTTCTATAGTTTTTTGTGTATTTGAATAATGAAAGCAACTGCACTTAAAACAAGTCATACAATTGCATCATATGTAGACACTAATCTCTAGTATCTTCCAACTCTTGGACACACTGCCATCCAGCAACACATTTTCAAATTTAAAGTGGACTTTTCCCAGCCTTTTACTCTAAGGTAGTGTCTACCTTTGAAATTGAGGAGTGTTTCTTGTATGCAGCAGAAAGATGGGGCCTGCTGTAGCTAGACTTTTCCTGCCTTGCCCACAGTCAGGACAAATCTCTGTCACCTGCCAGTCCCACAGCCGCTCAGACCCAACCAAGTAAACACAGACTTATACTGCTTACAAACTGTATGGCTGTGGCAGGTTTCTTGCTAACTGTTCTTAAATTAACTCATTTCCATAAATCTATACCTTGCCACAAGGCTCGTGGCTTACCGGTGTCTTCACATAGTTCTTGTCATGGCGGTGGATGGCAGTGTCTCCTTCTGCCTTCCTGTTCTTTCTTTTCTTCTCTCTGTTAGTCCCGCCTATACTTCCTGCCTAGCCACAGCCAATCAGTGTTTTATTTATTGACCAATCAGAGCAACACATTTGCCATACAGAACATCCCACAGCATCCTGCTTTCATGTCCATTCTGTTAGCCTGTGTCTTTTTATAGGTGAATTAAGTCCATTGATATTAAGGGATATTAATGACCAGTGATTGTCCGTTCCTATTATTTTCTCTTCTTTGGGGTTTACTACTGTGGGGATATCCATTGTCTTTGTTTTCATGGGTGTATCTGACTTCCTTAGGTTGGAATTTTCCTTCTAGTGCTTTCTGTAGGGCTGGATTTGTGGATAGGTATTTTTTTTAAATCTGATTTTGTTTGGAATGTCTTGTTCACTCCATCTATGATGATTAAAAGACCCAGCTATACCACTCTTGGGCATATACCCAAGTAATGCTCAATCATACCACAAGGACACATGCTCAACTATGTTCATAGCAGCATTATTTGTAATAGTCAGAACCTGGAAACAACCTAGATGCCCTTCAACTAAAGAAGGGATAAATAAAATGTGGTACATATACACAATGGAGTTATTACTCAGCAGAGAAAAACAACGACATCATGAGGTTTGCTGGCAAATGGGTGAAACTAGAAAAATCATCCTGAGTGAGGTAACCCAGACTAAGAAAGACAAACATGGTATGTATTCACTCATAGAAGGATACTAGATGTAAAACAAAGATGACTAGAATGCTACTCACAACTCCAGGGAGGCTACCTAATAAAGAGGACCCTAAGAAAGACACAGGGATCACCCAATGGCAGAGAAATGGATGAGATCTACATGAGTAAACTGGGGTGGGGGTGGGGGTAATGGAGGGCAAGGGTCAGGGTAAAGAGAGCTTAGGGGAGCAGGATGCCCCAGCTGGATCAGGAACAGAATGGGAGAACAAGGAAAGAGATACCATGATAAATGAAGACCCATGGGAATAGAAAGAAGCAGAGTGGTAGAGAGGTCCCCAGAAATCTGCAAAGATAACTCCACAATAGACTACTGGCAATGGAGAGTGCCTGAGCTGACCTCTCTGGTGATCAGATGTCCAAACACCCTAACTGTCATGATAGAGCTCTCATCCAGTGACTGATGGAAGCAGATGCAGAGATACACTCCCAAGCCCAGATGGAGCTACAGGAGTCCAATCAGCGAGAGAGGAGAGATTAAATGAGCAAAAGATATTGAGACCATGATTAGAAAAAGCACAGGGACAAAATGCCAAATTAGTGGAAACACATGAAATCTGAACCAAAAGCTGAGTAGCCCCCATGGATCTGGATCAGGCCCTCTGGATAAGTGAGACAGTTGATTAGCTTGAACTGTTTAGGAGGCCCCCAGGTAGTGGAACAACCTGTCCTTGGAGTATGAGTTGGCTTTTTGGAACCTAGGACCTATGCTGAGACACTTCAGGTGTAGGGAGGAGGGAACTGGACCTGCCTCAACTGAATCTACCAGGCTGGGCTGACTCCCTATGGGAGAACTTGCCTTGGAGGAGGCAGGAATGGGAGGTGGATTGGGTGGGGGGAGGTTAGGGGATAGGAGAAGGGAGGATGGGGGAATCCATGGCTGACATGTAAAATTAAATTAATTATAAAATAATAAATAAATAAATAGGGATTCAAAAAACTAAAAAAAGGTTAAATTGTTGATAGTTTCATGCATATTTTGATTATATTCCCTCCACTCAAATCCCAACACTTTCCTCTTCCACACCCTTTGCTACATATCAAAATTGGTGTTCTTTTTTCAACATCAAACCAATTTTTGTTACTGAAATTTCTTTTTTTCATATAATGTATTATGACCATAATTTTCCCTTCTTCTTCTCCTCCCAGATCATTCACAAACCTCTCAACCCTTTGGATGTATATTCTCCTACTGGAGTATGTTTGACTTACAAAGGATTAACTCTTAGAGAAACCTGTCTGTCATTCTAGTATCAATTATGAATTTCTAATAGCTACAAATTTAGGGGTGAAATTTTATGCCCAACTGCACTTTCCACTCTAGGATTTCCCCTGGTGTGGACTTACATAGGTTTTGTGCATGCTGTCATAACCACTGTGAGTTCATATGTACATTGGATGTGATATTTCCAGAAGACATCTTTTACTTATTATCACCCACCACTTCTGTCTCTTACACAGTTATTGTCCCATCTTCTGAAATTGAAATGGACTCTAATCCTTGGAAGGATGGGTTTGTTGTATATATGTTCCATTTATGGTGGGGGAATTTCTTTGTTTTTTTTTTGTTTTTGTTTTTTGTTATTCTGCATCTTGACCATTTCAAGGTCTCTGTGTTATCAACATCTAATGCAAATAGAAGCTCCTCATATGAGTGTTGAGATATGTATTGATCTATGAGCAAGAAGTCATAAAAATCAGTTTAATTCAATGCCTATCTAGCAAAATAGTAGTAGGTTATATCCTAGGGCATATAAACTATCTCATCATAGTGTTTTGGCAAACTGATGCCAGATATAGGTTTTATCTTGTGGACTTTAAATTTAAGTAGAACATAGTTGGTTACTACCGAAATGATTGTACCACTGTTGCACCAGTTAGCTAAGTAGTCATTATTGTAGCTCACGGGGTGATCAGGTGGGACACGCGATGATTCCTTATCTCTTCCAATGGTATCTTCTAGCTTTATTGAAGTCAGTCAGTAGAAACATACTTCAATATATTATTGGTCAATACCAATATATTTTTTACTTTCTACCTTTTCAAATAATATTTTCATATTTCTGATACTTGTACAATATTCAGAGAAACATACCATCACAACATAGTATTCTAACTATCTTGAAGGTATTACATAAATGTGAACCCCTCCATTGTTATGTTAATAAAACCATTAAAACTAACAAGACACACCTGAAAATAATTTCACAAGGATATAATTGTTGTATTAAAATGACAGTAGTATATGTTGATAAATATTTACTGTATTTTGAAAATTATTTTCAAAATACAGATTTATCTTCACAGTCATATACTTTAATTGTTTGTCACAGATGTTTTAGTTGTGCTATTTCTAAATAATATATAATTATTTTCATTTTATTTCATATTAGTGTGTATATGTATGTGCATGTATGTATATATGAGTGTGTGTGTGTGTGTGTGTGTGTGTTTCTTATTATTTTATTTGAAGTTTTTGGACTTGGGCAAAAATAAAAGCATGGTAGAAATAGATTTATGAAATATGGATATTTTTCAAAATAGTTAGAAATTCTATTTTCTTCAAGTTTAAAGAACGGAGTGAGGAGGTTTGTGAGCATGGTAAACTTGCCAGCCTGTTTAGTTGGAAGGATGCTACTCTGAACTATAGGATTCCAACTCAACAAGCTTTTTTTAAATGATTTTGTTATTATTATTATTTACATTCTGACAGCTGTTTCCTCTTCTTCCTCTCCCCTGAGTCCCTCGCCCACCTCCTCTCTGCTCCCTCCCTCCTGCACTCCTCCATTTCTGTTCAGAAAAGGGAAGGCCTTCCCTGGAAAGCAACAAAACATAGCATATCAACTTGCAGTAAGACTAGGCACTTCCCCTCCTATTAAGGCTGAACAAGACAACCCATTATGCAGAATAGGACCCCAAAAGCCATCAAAATAGTCAAAGAACAGGCCTGCTCTCACTGTTAGGTGTCCCACAAGAAGAGCAAGCTACACAACTGTCACATACGTTCAGAGTGCTAAGTCAGTCCCATGCGGGCTCCCTGGTTGTCAGTTCAGTCTCTGTATTTATCAGTCCAAAATAGTTGATTCAGTGGGTTTTCTTGTGTTTTACTTTACCTCTTTGGCTCCTTCAATCCTTCCTCTCCTTCTTCCTCAGGATTCCGGAACAAAACCTAATGTTGGCTGTTGGTCTCTGTATCTGTTTTCATTAGTTGCTGGATAAAGCCTCTCTGATGGCAACTGGGCTAGGCAGAATATCATTAGGCATCATTACATTGTTTTTTATTTTACTTTCCTTTCTTTTTCCTTTTCTTTATTTTTTCTCAGTTGTGTGTGGTTCTTATCCTTGGTCTCTGGATCATCCAACCTCTGGGTCCAATTGCTCCAGGCAGTATCTGGTATTGACTCCCTTTGTTGGCATGATCAAAAATTTGGGATTTTTGTTGGTGTGTTTTTTGTGTTTGTTGTTTGTTGTTTTGTTTTGTTTTAATCATAATACATGTTCCCCTTTGTCATAAAGTAATATAACAGTAGCTCTTTGTTAGTCCCACCAACATAAATTTGAGAATACTGCTTTAAGGAGACTCAGTAAACACTGGCTCCTGTAGCAAATGCATTTCACCTTTATTATTGGAAATTAAAGTTTAGGACAGGGTTTTGCTGTTCATTTACTATTCCATCTGCATTCCTTAATTTTATTTTTACAACAAATACTATATGACTCTCTAGATTTAAAATATTTTCTATATGATACTTTGTAGGAAAACAAAAGTGTGTCCTTCTTAGTCTAGCCTTGGTTTAAAGTAAAGGATATGGCTTTTTGTTAATTTTCAACACACTGCAGATAATTAATTTTCTAAATACAGTAAAACAAAATTGCTTTATTGGAAAGCAGCCATGAATGTAACTGATTCATCAATGTCATACACATATTATGTTCATTAATGCTTCATCATCTTCAAATTTATTTGTGCCTGCTAGTGAAACAATTGTTATTTCATGAAATTAGATGTAATGCACTGAATAAGTTCAGTGTAAAATATATATATATATATATATATATATATATATATATATATATATATATTTCTGAATTTGAGAGTGAGATTGGCTTTATAGTAAGAATAGGAGGAAGAAAAGGAAGAGGCATGTTATGTAAATAAAGTACATATATTTTAAAAAAGGAAAAAATGAATGAAGCTAATAATTCTCAGGAAAAGCTGATTGTTGGAATTACAGCTCTCTAACTTGCTGTTAATAATTTGTGTAAGACATTTTGTCTATCTTTATCAAAATTCTGATTTAGAAAGGAAAAGCTATTGTGATATCATAATATTAATTGTTGACACCATCAACTTAATTAAAATGTGGTGCACTTAGAGACTAGTACCTACTATTAGTTCATAGATTTAAAATGCACCATATTTATCCATATACTCAAATATCAATCATTGTGGCTTCTAAATTATAAAAACATGATGTAATACTCAGTAATCCTTGTCATAAAGAATTCTAAACAATCTTAAATCAAATTCAAAGTAGTTCTTAAACAATTAATGTATTCTTCAATGACTTTGCCCTCTGAATTCAAGCCAAGTTTTAAAATTTCCATTTACAAAAGAAGGATTTATATAAGCAAGGATGAAGTGAACTTTAGGATAATCTGCCAGATAATAAACTGGTACTTTACTCAATACACAATATTCTTATAGCAGCCATGCTTGGGGAGTATACTCATGGGGTACCATAAAATACTACAACCATTGTTTGTAATTGAGACAGAGTTTAGAGCACTTGAAGAACATGATGCAGGTCACTTGTTTTCAACCTCATCTGTTTTTCTTTGAGAACTGTTTTTGTTGTTTTTTTTTCTAAACTTCTACTTTGTAAAAGATTTAGAAATCCTTCATGAAGTAAGAACTTCAAATATGTTGGCTGAGTCTTCATTCTAATATGTGAACACAGAATCATATGAAATGTTAGAAATACATAGTTTACCCATACACAAATACTATCCATTTTGTTGGAAAAATGTCTTCAAGTGACTGACGTCTACAATTATGTAGAATTGTTAAGTAATTATATTCCTACTGAAGATCTATATTTATTGTACTGATGAATGTATTAAGTATTATTACTTACATTTTGAAATGAGTCTGTGTAATAAATTCTAAAACATATTTTCAAATAATTTCAAAATTAGCTGAAATGGGTAAAAGAACAGACGAGCAGTTACAGTAGAATCATATGAATACAAATAGACATGAATATTATTTTGAACTTTACGTTGTTTGACAACTTAAAATGACTTTTAATCCTAGTAATAACTAGTGGTAAGGGTAGGAGAGGAGTCATGTAGGAGAGGAGCTTACAAAGGGACTTAGGAGAGGTTAACTTACAATGACATTGAAAAACAATTTATCAACAGTCAATTTTCCCGGATTAAATTACAAACTGTAGTCTAGATACTTTGAAGTAGTTATCCTTAAGAGAACAATAATGCCAGATGGAGTCTTAGAGCAAAAAGGAGAGATGGACACTTACTCCCATTCATAACCCAGGAACTATCTTCAACTGATAACCACTTGCAAATGAAAAGTTAGTTTCTTCCAAAGGAGGATCACTGGGGAAACAAACTACTCTTAAGGATTGGCCAACAAGAAATGAATTCAACATCTTCTGTGGTTCCCTTTCTCATAAAATATAAGAAAAATTTCCTTTACTTTTGTTTTTTATCTTAGTTTAATTCTCTCTCTCTCTCTCTCTCTCTCTCTCTCTCTCTCTCTCTCTCTCTCTCTCTCCTCTTATCTCTCTTTTAACCATATAGACGCTTTGAGTATACATTGAGCTTTGTAGGTTTGTGGGGTTTTTTTTAATGACATTCCTGAGCCTGCAAACAAGTGGACCTCTGTGTCTATATTTGTTCTATGTTTGTTTCTTGTAAAAAGTTTAATGTTTGAACATGATGAAAGAGTGAGTGAGACGACTAGACCCAGAAGCAGTCCCAGGACAGACTGCCCTGGCCTCTAGGGAGGAAGCATGGTCCTGCCCAGTGCCATGATGGACTGAGGAGGGCAACTAAATGCACACAGGATCAGCTGAGGAATTGGGAAGGTGAGGTTAGCTATGGCTTTTTCTGCTTCTCTGATCTTCCAGCATTCACACCCCCGCCCCCAAAAAAAGCTAAACAAAGGAGATTAGAAACAGGGTTCTTGCTTTAAAAAAAAAAGAACAAGAAAAAAGAGGATATAGAAAAAGGTAGATCATTGAATCTACTCAGGAAAAAAGAGAAGATATTGAAATTAGAAGATAAAAATGAGAGAATATTGATATGATAAGATAAAAAGGGAGATTATTGAATCTACTTTTAAAAAGGAACTACTTGTTTTAAATAGGATAAGTAATAAAAATTTTTCATCTAAATTTGTCAAATGTTAATGGACTAGACATTGTTAATGCAATTCTTGACTGTATATATTGTATATGCCTATTGGATATAGTTTTTCTTGTATTAGTTATAAGCTGTTTTATAAGAATAAAAAGGGGAAATGTGGTGAAATTTTAATTGTGCTGAAATGTGATTTTATTTGTATGTTAATAAATTAATGCCTGGAGATCAGAGGTTATAGTGAGCCAGGAACAGAAGTCAGGTGGTGGTAGCCCACACTCTTAAACTGATCACATGGCAGGCAGAGTCTCTGTATGGTCAAGGACACAGCGTGGTGACAAGGGCCTTTAATCCCAGTTTGTTTTATTAATAAGACCTTTTAAGATTCCTGTTACGGTCAGCCACTAGAGTTCTTACCTCTACCGACTCTTCAGCATGAAAGAGCCTGAGTTCCTTGTTTCCTCCTGCCTTATATTCCTGCCATATCACTTTGTCTCAACCTCCCTAGTGTTGGGATTAAAGGCATGTGTACCACCATTGCATGGTTCTGTTTCTTTTTTTGACTGTATCAATATTGTGTTCCCAGGATTACCTTGAACTCACAGGGATCCATCTGCCTCTGCCTTCTGAATGCTGGGATTAAAGGTGTGTGCCACCACTGCCTGGCCTCTATGACTAAGTAGTAGCTTAGCTACACACTCTGATGTTCAGGCAAGCTTTTTGTTAGATCACAAACAAAATATCACCACAGAGGGGCATAGCTGGTCCCATTTTCCTCGTCTGCAGTGTGGTGTAGGGGCGATAGAAATATGCCTTCTCCCCTGGCCCTACCCCTTCTATCTTTACAAGCTGCATCACTTGGGAAAGTAGGCCTTGCACCTCATCTGAGCAGCACAGCAGAGCTGCCCCTGTTGGGGTGAGCCACCCCAAGAATTTTGGCACGAGAGATCTGGTCTTGCTCATCATCTGCCATATAGTGACATGGATTGGGGAGAGATGCTCCTCCAACCCTCTCTGCACATGAGGGGGGTCATAGGATGTGGGATGGTAAACTGCTCAGAGACCATAGGCATGGGAGATCTGGTCTCACCTGTCATTACCATATGGTGGCATAGGCAGTGGAGAGATGCTTTTCTGCCCACCTGTCCCTTGCTTCCAGAGGAAGGTGGGGGAGCTGGCCCTAAGGCCATAAGAGTGGGAGAGCTGTACCTGCCCTTCATCATCTGCAGTACTTGGGTAGTGGTTCCTGCATCTGGCCTGGGCAACACAATAGAGTTGGCACTGTTGGTATAGGTGTGGAGAGCCAACCCTGAGGGCATGAAAGTAAGAGAACTGGCTCTTCCCCTTGATCATTGGTGCAGGGGGTGAACTACCAATGCAATGCTGGAGAGCCCACCTTGGTGATGAGAATGCAGGAGAGCTGGTGGGCTGACCAACCCTACAAATTCCAAGGCCCAGAACCAGAGTTATGAGATAGCCCACACCACCATCCACGTCACCTATTATCTACTGAAGCATGTGAAAGGGCAGGTCCTGCAGACCCAAAGCTGCAGGATCTCCATGACACATAACAAGATAACCAAGAGAAGTCCCAGTGAGGGCCCAGCATTGATAGTGTAGAAGAAACCAGAGGGCTCAAACCAGACCAATGACTCTTTGCAATGAACACTTTCAAGTAAAGATATATGGATAAAGAGTTTACTCTGTGACTCATTGTGTCACAATACAGCTTCCATGAGACTGACTTTACCCTTTATTTTTATTTTTAATTTAATTTAATTTTATTTTATTTTAGGGGAAGGTGCAAGGGCAAAGGGCAGATACAAAAGAACAGGGAAATGAATGGGATAGAGATATATGATGTGAAAGACACAAGAATAAATAAAAAGGAAGTTTTTTAAAGTTTAATATTTATTAAATCAATTAATATTAATTAACATTTAATAAATAAATAGTGATTACAAAGAAGCTCTATTTATTTTTCCATTTGCTTTTATGTCTACTTGTGCTTACGTTCTTCATCGTTCTTCATCATCATACAAAACTATGATTGCGGTGGGCCAGTTACTGTGATTTGTGGGTCTGGCTGTCTGTAGGTTGCCCACACCTCAGAGAGTGGATAGTTTCACCTCTATGCACATGAGTGCAGCACAAATAAGACAGAGGTAGTTACAAACAAAAGACAAAAAAAATAGAAAATACGAAGTTTGGAAGGAGATGGGACGAGGACATTCAAATGAGTTAGAGAGAAGTAAGGATGAATGAATATAATTCAAATACATTGTACAAAGGTATGACATTTTCAAAGAATAAATAAAAACATTAAGACAAGAAAACAAACATATTAACATGAATCTTTAAGTCCTCTTAAATGAAAAATAAAGATTTTCTGTATTTTTAAATTTAATATTTTTGTATTTTTTTGAGAATCTCATGCATGACTACTGTATTTTCATCATCTTCATCACCATTCCATTTTGTCTGAATCCCCTCCAATATCTCTCATGTTAATGACTTCTTTAATTATTCTCTGTCTCTGTCTCTGTCTCTGTCTCTCTCTCTCTCTCTCTCACACACACACACACACACACACACACACACACACACACACACACACGGGGCAGTGGAATATGAGTCCATTTATTACTTACTGTTGCCAGCATATGTATATATTTAGGGCTGACTGCTTAAGAATGGACAATCTGATGGATATTTCGTTATTGGAAAAGACCAATTATTTCTCTCTCAGTGGCCATTAATTGCTTATAGCTCTTCATCTAGAAGTATGGCCTTGACAAATAGATAGGTATATAGATGGATTGTTGTAGGAGTTATGTATCTATCCTCTTGCCTATATAAAAAGGTTTTGATTACCATATATAGGATTGTGGTAAAATTTGAAATGAAAAGATGATTCTCCCAAAATATTCTTCCTTTTTATGGCTGATTATATTTAAAAAGAATATTGTATTTCCATGTAAAATTGGTATTTCTTATAAGTTCTCACAAAATTAAGTTTCAAATATCTTAATATGGGTTGTATTGAGTCATTATTTTTAAAAATCTACTTTTATTATAGTCCTGTGAACTCTAACATGCTAGTAAAGTACTTTACCTCTAATCTACAATTTAAACATTGTTGTCTAAATAGTATTGAAGCATTCTAACAACGAATCATTGTGAAATAATAAAACCTGAACAAAAGAAGAAATATTGATATAATTTTTATTTTATTTAATTTTTTTTGGCTTTTGGTTTTTTGAGAGAGGGTTTCTCTGTGTAGTTTTGCGCCTTTCCTGGATCTCACTCTGTAGACCAGGCTGGCCTCAAACTCACAAAGATATGACTGCCTCTGCCTCCCAAGTGCTGGGATTAAAGGCATGTGCCACCACCGCCCAGCTAGTTTTTGAAATTTTTATCAGATATCAAATAGTAATTGTAGATTATTTGACAAATTATCAGAATCCTGTTTTCCTAGAGACAAAGAGTTTTCTGTCACAGCTCTAGTGGTCCAAACTGAAAATAAAAGTGATAGAAAGGTGTAGCTAGAGTTTTCCTGCCTTGCCCACAGTCAGGACAAATCTTTGTCACCCTCCAGTCCCACAGCCGCTCAGACCCAACCAAGTAAACACAGAGACTTATATTGCTTACAAACTGTATGGCCGTGGCAGGCTTCTTGCTAACTGTTCTTTTATCTTAAATTAACCATTTCCATAAATCTATACCTTGCCACGTGGCTGGTGGCTTACCGGCGTCTTCACATGCTGCTGGTCATGGCGGCGGCTGCAGTGTCTCTACGCCTCAGCCTTCTGCTTCCCACAATTCTTCTCTCTCCTTGTCCCACCTACTTCCTGCCTGGCCACTGGCCAATCAGTGTTTTATTTATTGACCAATCAGAGCAATTTGACATACAGACCGAACCACAGCAGAAAGGCATGATAACTACTAAGATTCAAGAAGAAACTATGCATTCTGTTTGTTCCTGAGGTTTTGGGCTATGGACTGGACTTGCCTGTGTCTAACTTTGTCTTTATAGTATTGTCTCTGGGCACTGGTCTTAATGTATGAAAACATCTGTAATTTGATTATCTGTAATGTATAAAAACATCTCAATTTATTATCCACTCTACTCCAAACATAGAAAAACACTGTTTATTTATTTAGATATTTTAAATACTAGAAAAGATTAAGGACTGAACAAAAGACCTTCAGTCATTACCATAAACTATGGGTTTCAATGAGATTTCCTATGACATAATTATAGATACAGTGAAAATAAATCTTAGCATTGAGCACTAAGTATTCCAATAATTATAGGCCAATGGGAAAGAAGCAGATCACTCAATCTCTACATCAGAAATATTCACAGAGATGTCTGAAGAAAAGGAAGCTGAAAAGGAATGGCACAAGAAAATAAATCAATAATCAGTTGTGTTTAATACACAAAATAAAACAGAAATAAACCATGTTTAATTAATCTAAAGACACATGAAAACTAAGGAAGACATTCACTACTCTGCACTACTACTTGTGTATAACTGATGATTTTGACAAGACTAAGTGGCAGGAGATGTAAGACATAATAACTAACAGTTGCAAATGTCGAAAAAAAGCACCTCCACACAACAGAGATATCATTACATCAGCAACTTTATAATTAAACATATGGATCAACAGTAGAATTATGGAATTGGTCTATTGTTTTCTCTGTAGACATTGATGGGATACTGAAACAGTTGGGTTCAACCAGGTTCCAGAGAACCCATACAGAAATAAAGTACAAATGACTAGATTTAAAAGTATGCACATTGTTTATATTTTACCTTACTGAATAAATGACATAACTTGATTCTATTTCAGTTAATTTGGAGCAGACAGATGTAACTTATATCAAGTATAAACTATGTAACATAATATTGGAAAAAAATAGAAGATTCTCCTCACAATGTAAATTTGCAAAGAATAAGAGTCAACACATGGCTTAGAATAAAAAGGAAGAAATGTTAAGCAGAGAAGGTGTTGGTAAATATCACACTTGATACCTTGATGACATGTTCATGTTTTTCCTGATTAATTTGTGCAGCCCTATGTATGTATTTTATAGCTTACTTTTCCCATGTCACACTGTGACATATTTCTTCTACTCAGGTATTATAACAAATATTTCATTTTGAATGAAAAACAGTAAAATCAAATTTTATAGTTAACGAGTAATTATAATTTAGTATAAAACAAAATATCGGATTTTTTTTCTGTAAGGATACTACATTTTAGTATAGTTTTATAGTATAGTTACTGTTTTGAATTTTTCATATTAACTTCTAATCTACCTAGGTAGCACATACACCATGTGTGTGTTATTAAAATTTAACTTTATTTTATTCTTTCTTTTAATGTGAAGCCAAGGAGCAAAAATTAACCAGTCTAAAATACAATGATTATTTTGTGAAAAGTTGAAAATAATTGATGTGTTAATGGAAAAATTGATATGTTCATAGGTACTAACCATTTAAAAAAATCTAACCACCCTTCCCCAAAATAACATCAAAATAATAGCAATAATAGCAAAGCTCTACATGTTATACAATAAGCTATTAAAATTAGATGAAAATATTTTATGAATAATAAATATAATCTTAAATAACAAGTAATGTTGATAAAATGATTATATATATGCATACTTTATAATAAGAATATGACATTTTTTTCTATATATGAACAATTATTATATTCACTCTATAGATTTAATAAAAGATATTTGAAATGGTCTGACTTAAGGCCCACTCCATGATCTAGAACCCATACCTGACACTGCTTAGGTGACCAAGAACCTAACACTAGATAGCCTGGGTACATAAAGTAAAACCAAAAATTACTGATCTAAAAAACTGAAAAATAAATTACAGTGATGCTGAACTAATGCTAAAATCATAGAACAGTACCAGGTTCAATTTTCATCAGAAAACCTTCCTTTTGAAGCAGATTGGAACAAAAATAGAGATTCACAGCAGACAGTATGCAGAGAGTGAGAAGTCTTGGAACATACATCTCTAAATGGGATATCTCTGTCAAATCCCTCCCTAAGAGGTAAGGGACCCCTGTAGAAAATGCAAAAAAAAATATAGTAAGAGCCAGAGGGGAAGGAGGATACCAGAAGAACAAGGGTCTCTACATCTACATGAGAAAAGGTCTTATGAACTCACAAAGATGGAAGCTGCATACACAAAACCTTTACGAGTTGCCCCCGGGTCCTCTATATTTATATTACAGCTTCCAGGTTATGATTTTTATGGAACTCCTGAGTGTCTGAATAAGTGCATCTCTTACTCTTTTGCCTCCCTGGTGCTCCTTTCCTTCTGTTTGTCTTTCTTGTACAAATTCATTTTCATAGCTTTTGTTTTATCCCATTACATTTTATTTTGTTACACAAAGAAATGAATGAATGAATGAATGAATGAATGAATGAATCTAAACTAGCCACTAGGGTAAAGGTTCAAAATCATAACTGTCATATAAACCCTCTAGGAGGGAAATTCAGTTTTTTTCCGGTAGAGTGAATTGGGTATATCAACCACACCCAGAAAGATCTCAAAGTCAAGAGGAGTTGACTAACAAATAGTGGACTGCAGTGTTTGTTTGCTGATTGGTTGGTTAGTTTTGTGTGTGTGTGTGTGTGTGTGTGTGTGTGTGTGTGTGTGTGTGTGTGTGTGTTTAGTTGGTTACAGTTTGGTGCTATTTTTGTTGTTGATTGTTTTCATTTTGGGTGATGTATTTTGTTTTCTAGGTTTTGAGCATGCATTGTATTTGAGAAAGAAATTAAACTTGGAATGGTAGTGAGGAGAAGTGCATCTCGATGTACATAGAAGAAGGAAGAATATGCTAAAAATATATTTAAATTTAAAATTTGTTTTAAATAAAATAGTAAAAAAGCAAAAGCAAACAAAAATTGAGATCACCCCCTAAAGCAATATTTTAAAAAGTGCAAACAAAGTTCCCTTAAGGATCTATCTATAACCATATGTCTATATGTGTCTATCTATCTTACTGTCAATCATCTATCATTTATCTATATGTCTATAATAATCTAACTATCTTCACCTATTTTCTGTCTGTGTATCTATTTATTTAACATCTATCTATTTATCTTTCTATCATGTATCCTTCTAACTACCTACCTATCTGACTGCATACTTATGGATATATCTATATGTTTTTCAATATATACTGGTGATTGGCATTAGACAAAAATTCCTGTATACAGCTCTAGGCTCCACAATTCCTAGATGACAGAATCCATGATATGTTTTGAAATGTCTTTATCACATTATTTTCCTTGTAAAACTGTAAAAAAAAAAAACAGAATATTTTACTTAGTGCCCTTTGATAAATTCTATCATCTATCTATCTATCTATCTATCTATCTATCTATCTATCTATCATCTGTCTATCTATCTCTATCTACCTATCTAACCATCTGTCAGTCTGTCTGTCTACCATCTATTTTTATCACCTTCAAGATCATCATCATCATCTTTTCAAATATCTAACTACATCCACATATGTACACAGGCATCCTACTCCTTCCCTTATTATGATTTGGAGATTGGGAAAGATTTTTATTAGAGGGTCTGTTTTTCAAATTCAGCAAACTACTTGACTTAGAAATTGTCTGATTCATTACACACTTTTGTGAGTTCATTGCATATGGTTATATTGTATTTGTGCTGAAATGTGGTGATATTTTATTTGTGTCTTGATAAATAAAGCTTGCCTGAAGATCAGGGGGAGAAGAAAGCCATTATAAGTAAACAGAGAAGTCAGGCAGTGGTAGCACATGCCATTAATCCTATCACTTAACAGGTAGAATCTCTGTGTGTTCAATGTCACACTAGGGAACAGAACCAATTGTGGTGACACAGGCCTTTAATCCCAGTACCATTCATAGAGACAGACAGAAAGTAACAGAGCTGTGTAGGAAGAGGAAGTGAGGTAGCTGGGCTAAGAGAGCCAATGAGAGGGCACAAAAGCAAGGCAAATAAAGCCTAGGTAGACAGGAAGTTGGCATTTGGAACCTGCAGAGTTGATGAGGTGAGGTTAGCTCATGACTTTCCATATTTCCCTGATCTCTCTAAAGCTTTAACCCAAATTTCTGGCTCTGTATGTTTCATTTAATAAGACCATTTAGAAATTTGTCTACAGTGGTGAGCACATGGTGAGAGTGATATTTTTTCCTGAAAAGGAAATACACTTGTTAGTTTGAGGTGGTATTGTGTTCCCCAAAATATTGTGCACCCTAATAAACTTATCTGGGGTCAGAGACAGAACAGCCACTAGATACAAAGGCTAGAAAATGGTGGCACTCACACCTTTAATCCTAGCACTCCAGAGGGAGAAATCCCTCTGGATCTCTGTGAGTTCTTGGCCACATTAGAAACAGCCAGGCATGGTGACTCACGTCTTTAATCCCAGAAAGCAAGGATTTAATCCCAGGGAATGGTGGTAGAAAGCAGAAAGGTATACAAGGCTTGAGGACCAGAAACTAGAGGCATTTGGCTGGTTAAGCTTTCAGGCTTTCGAGCAGCAGTTCAGCTGAGAGCCATTCTGGATGAGGAACTCAGAGGCCTCCAATCTGAGGAAACAAGACCAGCTGAGGATCCGGCGAGGTGAGGTAGCTGTGGCTTGTTCTGGTTCTCTGATCTTCCAGTTCACCCCAATACCTGGCTCAGGTTTGATTTTATTAATAAGAGTCTTTAAGATTCATGCTACATTAGTTTAACAAAAATGGTATTCCACTTTCTTTCTGGCTTTTGTGCTCTCAAACAACAAGAATTCATACCTACTGAAATGCATTTTCACTCAAGGTACAGTGGAGACTATCAATAAGACAGAGAAACAAACTGTTATGTAAAATACTTTTTAAAGGAGTGATTACTGTATTTAAATGCATCCCAATGGTGTGGTGTACATTTTATGTTCGTGTGTGTGTGTGTGTGTGTGTGTGTGTGTGTGTGTGTGTGTGTTTAGGGCTTATCAAATATGAATGAAAGCATTGAAATAATACTTCTTCGATTCAATTCTGACCTGTTTGCTCACTAGCTGATAAAATCACAGTATAGCTAACAAATGTCTTTGCTTCACCTCCTTGTCTATAAGAAATAAAGCAGAAATTTTTGACCCTACATTATGATCTATGAGGATTAAATAAGTGTATGTGACATGGTTAAATAGAACATAAATAATATTTGACTTTTTAATGATATGCTTCGTGTAAGGAAAGATGTGATTTTGGCCTTTGAATTGTATGCACCGACTGTTTGCTTCACAGTAAGTCTGGGTTCTGTTTTCTTTCAGGGTTTTAGAAGCTTGGACTGTAAATTTCAATGAATAAATAAATATATTTGTCCTTTATACACTTATGAATTTTGTAAGTGACCTGATTATGACACTGGTGTAAAATATGAAACCAAAGAAGTATTTAGCTTATAAGTATAATTTGCATACTGCAAAGTTTCAGTTTCTTGATTCTGGAAAATTATTTCTTCCTGTCTATAATTGACCAATATATTGAATATACAAAGAACTAAAAGGTAATTAATTAAAGAATTGCTGAGTTTGTGTTGCTCTATTATTGAATTTGTTGATAAAGATTGTCCTGGTGCATAGCCATATGAACCTGAGAGTGGGTGAATCTTTGATATGTAATGTATCTAAACAGCTCTTACACAAGAGTTACGTAAAAATGGCCTCATACCACTCCATCTATTCCCAACAGTCCCCTGCCAGTTTGAATACTTGCATATCATTACAATAAACCTGTCAGGCATTCCAAGTCAATTACACACTAGATGGCAAGTTGTCATGCTTACTGTTCTTTCAATGCATTAGGGATCTCATTGCTCCCTTTCAGCTAAAAGAATGTCATACTACAATACAGTTTTGCTGACATAACCTTTACTATTTCATGACTACCATTATTCAATAGTAATAAATGTGATTATCTTTGAATGACTTAAATGATCAAAGGCCACTTATGAATATCCTAGAGGAATATAGTCTATAACCTTCTTTTTAATAGATTCTTCTCTCAGAATACATCCCAACACAGTTTCTCCTTCTTTCACTCCTCCAAGCTCCCCCTTACTTCTCCTCTGTCCTATATTCCCCCTTTCTCCATTTCTTCTTAATAATTGTGTACTTAATAATTGTTTCCCCAAGACTATTCCATCTATTATTGAACAATTTTACTATTATTTCAGAGAATGTTAGATGAATTAGAGGACATAGGCACATGTAAATTAAGATCTATTTCTAGCATTGTTTCCAAAAGGATTAGTATATGCATGATGCATGTCATGTGTTAATATCCTATGTATTTAGTTAACCAATTTCATGGCTTATAATGAACTGTAAGACTTATTGACCAACAATAACAAGTAAATTGCTTAATGCTGAGGAGAATTTTAAATATTCACAGTTAAATGAAGTTTAAGTTTGAAATTTTTTGATACAATGAGAAAATCATGTTGTGAAAGTATTAACTTCCAAAATATTCAAAATGGTAATCAATAATAAAACACAAGTGATAAAAGCTACAAAGTATGCCCTGTGGCATTAATATATCTATATGTAGCATTAATATTATTATATGTAGCAAAAATATTAATAACAATTAAATGATTGATTGCAGAATTGAGAAAATAGAATTAAGAAGAACAGAGGGATGTGCATGAAGACTGATCAACACATAGTTACAAATACAGGTGCTGTTATAATTTACTTATATGACCTGAAATCAGTGGTCTATTGTGATATATTTCTTATATACTATACATCATTATAGCAACCAACAAACATTTATGGAATTTTGCAAATTATCTTTATTGTTGTCATGACTTGTACTTTAGATATTTCTAAAAGTGAAAAAGTTTTAATTATATTAGATCTATAAGGCAGAAATACCAGAAGCTGTATAACATTTAACTACCCCTCACATTAGAATTAAAATAGCAATAAATTATCATAATATAATATTATCATATTATTATGAAGTACTATGAATTAATTATGAAAAATGCTTCTCAAAATTATTGCTTTCATAAACTATTAATGACCTATCATTGTCTTACTGTCTAAGGCATAGTCGTGAATTGTGGGTAACATCAAGTTATAACCATTTATTATTAAACCATTGATGCATTTATACTTTAATACATTGAGTTTTATTTTCAATTTTCACTAAAATGTATAACCTACATGAAAACACAAACACTAGGTCAGGGATAGTAAGTACAATAGAAGATTTGTTATTGGAACATTATCATCTATCTGGGAATAAAATAGGACAATTTCATTAAAATAATACAATAATGACAAGCAATCTTGGAGTAGAAAGAAACATGGCAAAAACAATATAAGAAATTGTAAGGTACATCAAATAAACAAAACATGTATTTTAGATGGAAATATATATATATATATATATATATATATATATATATATATATCCTGTTAATAAGAACTATTTGAAATTGACAGTGGTCCAGTGGTCTCACTGACCTTTCACTCACTAGTTAAGGTAGATTCGTTTTGTCAGCTAGCTAAAAAGTCCTCTGTCTCGAGCTTCCCAGTGTTGGGATCACAGGTGTATGCTATTAGACCTGGGATTTTTCCATAGGTTCTGGGATTCAAACTCGAGGCCTCCTGTCTATAGGTAATTATTTTACCACTGAATTATCTCCATAGCTTTCCCACTAAATATTTCAAAAAAACAATGTGAGATTATGGTTCTTCTATTAAGATATTCATCTAAGATTGGTGAGCTAGGGTAGATTGAGTAGATTGAAAGAAAAATTTAATTTAAAGCAAAATTCTTAGTGTTTAGTTTTGAAAATATTTAAAGTTATTAAGAAGGCATTGAATTAAATACACTAATAGTAACTAATTATGCAAAGAATGTTATAATTCTAAACATATTAATTATTATTCATTCGCTAAAATTATCAACATTTTGATATGAGTTGACTAAGGCAAATAGCTTACCACACAGTAGCCTAATAAACAGGACAGGATAACCATCAGAGTTCTCCAAAATGCCATAGCATTAGACCAGCAAGGTTGAGTTCTTCTCCTTTGTTATGTCTGATTTTCAAGTCACACTCAATTATATGTCATATTTTTTAATCTTATGAATTATTATTATTCATTCTGAATCATATGCATTATTGTTATTTTTAAATCTGGCATTTGTTATCGCTGAAGTCACCACACTCCTTGCTAGCAACTGAACAAGGTCTTAAAGACTCATGCGTAGAACAGGAAACACAACAAACACGTTCACTCACATTTCTCTGTGCAATGTGACCTCAGTTAGCCACATTAGAAATGGATGAACGTCTTTCATGTTTCTGTACGTCACAGAAAAAGGGGAAGTACACTCAGGCTGGTAGTTACAAAACCTGTTTCAATCACTATGTTACAAATGAAGTTTTAAAACACAAACAGGGAAGAACAGAAATCATGCTTTAAATACTGGTCAGAGAAAATAGGTGAACTTTCAAAACTTGAACCAGTGAGTAAAAATGCAATCAGACTTTAGAATATGTGATGACTTTACATTTTGTGTAATTGATATAAGGCTATCCAGGACAATGAACCCCTTGCTTATTTTAATGTTGATTTTGATATTTTTGCTGGTGAACTTGACAGTATGTAACTCTTCAAAGTTCTTTATTCCCTCACAGTTAACCTTAGTCTATATTTTCATGTGATAGGAGAAGTTTTCATATTTAAAACTTCAAATGCTAGGATCACACGTGAGCTTCCTCAAATTGTGGTTTCAAAATTCTAAATAACTGGCTATAGAATGCTTTTGGCAGAAGTTAGCCACAATTCCTTCCTAGCATTACATTTTCTTAGCATGCTGTGTCTCAATTCTAATTAAAATATTTATTTTATTTGTAATCTGATTACACAAACAAGTTTTAATCCTTATTATACTTGTTTCATATCTCATCAGGGATTGAGAAGATCAGCACAAGCTTATCAGATATTCAAATGAGGCCTGATCTGTATTTTTGATGCTACGATTTTCAATTAATTTTTAAAATATGGCATAAATTACAACATTTTAGTAAAATTGGTTATGTAACGTTGTGTAACTAAAACACCGCAGGGATTAAGGAAATTATTGAACAGAGGGTTACTTTACAACAGAACCAAAGTAGTATTCAAAAAAGCATGAAACCATAAAAGGAATGTCAGATATGTACAAACAATGATTTCTTTGAAAGTTTCATATAGCTAGACTTAACCACAGCAAGAAAATGTGATCACTTGTGTGTGTGTCCATGCAAATCAGCAATGAATACATTTCTTAGATTGTCTGTCTATATGTGTTTTTCTGAGCAATATTCATAAAAGTAAAGTTTGTAGCTCATCTGTAACTGAACACTTGTGTGAATGTATGTAGATATACATATGTATATGTATATATTTACGTGTTGTGTGTAAATATATACACGTATATGTATGCATATATATAGTCACATAAAGTTATTTTCTTTACAAGTTATGCATAGAAAGGAAAGAAAAAATAAATTTGTTAGTTCATCATTATTTTCATAAAATGTTTACAGTAATGTTAAAAATGGAAATTTTACAAAAAAAATGATAAATAAGATAAAAACTTACTACATGGTCTGAAGAAATGAACACAACAGAGTAGAGGTGTTGTGAATTGTTATACAGGTGAGAATTAAAAAAAGAAAACTAGTGTACAATTTATAATGAAAAGGAAGGAAAGGAATAAAAGATTTGTAAGTTATGTTTACTAAATACATGTACTTTGATTCAAATAATATGGTATAATCATAACTAAAAATTATTGAAAACAGATCAAGTATATGGCCAGAACTTCCTAACTTATAATGGAGTTACTTTAAGCACATCATAAATTCATGAACAAACTTCTATGATATTTTGTTTGTGTTGTGACAAAAAAAGCTTGCTTAGAGATCAGAGGGCAGAGCTAGCCACTAGTTAACCACAGAAACCGGGAGGTGGTGGCTCAAGCCTTTGATCCCAGCACTTGGGAGGCAGAGAGCAGAAGTGATCTGGTGGGGCAGAGACAGGATTTCAGCCATTTTTGTAGGAGGATTTGGAGAGGTAAGAAGTCACTGGTGGCTGCTTCTCTGCTTCTCTGATCTCTCTGGTTATTACCCTGATATCTGGCTTCTGGTTTTTATTGATAAGATTAGATTTATGCTTCACATACTTAAGGTTGATCTATCATTGAGCCATTATTCATAAATTGACTGCTGTTTTTCAATATTATGTATGTACTAGCATTCTGTAAGACAAAGAAAATAATGTGAGGGAATATCTGAATGTGTAAAGTTTAACAACCTCACAAAAATGATTGACCACATAATCATAATGAACTAATAACAAAAAGCCCATGCCTATTAAGCTAATAGTTAAAACTACCATACAATAAAAATCAGAAAAGTAAACAATAAGCCATAGCATTCTTGACAGATTCACTGTATGGAATGAATTGTATTGATATTTAATCCCACTGTTCGAATTCACTCACCTGGATTCAGTTGACTCACTTATATTGATGTTTAATATTCTGTTGTGTAAATACATCACAAATTTTGGAAAACATTTAGCTTATGTCATATAGTTCCTATTGCTTCAAATATCTGCAATAAATTAATTTTCTCAATGGTATACATCTGTTTCTCTTAGAGACATCCATAAAACTAAATTTTGTAGCTCAAAATAATTTTAAATGTCAGTGGTTTTGATAAAGTCTTGTAAAATTGAGACTTTAATATGTACATATAATTTCTACATTTTTTTTCCTTTTTCTTGTGTTTTTAAGGTTTTAAATTGGATTCATGGACAGTTCATATAGTAGTATTGTATGATGCTCTTCATTTTTATATTCAAAATGATTACCTAGTTTTCTATGCTCCAATTATTCTTGTCAAAAGCTGTGTTTTGCCCATGTGAAATATTCATTTGTCATATTTTAATTTGACTATATATATTTTAACATTTAGAAGCAATATATGCATATATATGTAGATTTATATAATAAAACATTCATAACCTAAATAGTACTTTATTAGACTGATTTATTTCTGAATTTCTAGTTTCATCTTCACAATTATTTGGTTGAATATACTTTTTCTATGATGACAAGCATTTTAGTGAGGAAAATTCATTATTTATTCAAATATACATATATACTGTATTTCTTAAAGTGTGATTGTAACATAAAAATAAAATAGCAGTATAAAAATTGCCTAATTAATCAGATATTCTATAGATCATTGGTAATAGATGTTTGCACATAGTAGAAAATTTAGTTTAGTCTTTCCTGCTAATAAATTAATTAATTATTCTGCCACCACATTTAGCAACCTCAGTGTTCCCCTGGAGATGTCTAATAGGACTTGCTGTGCACCTAAGCTTTCCAAGCATATTTCAGCACCCAAATTGTCTTATATTGTTGTCTCTGCTACCTTAGGGCACAATCTTATTTTTATTATTGTTAAGAAATTTTGTTATTCATTTGACATACCAATCACATATCCCCTTCGCCCTTCTTCTCACCCTTCCAGTCTCTTCCCCACCATTCCCTCATACAAGAAGGTAAGGCCTCCAATGGGGAGTCAGCAGAGCCTGGTACATTCAGTAGAGTCAAGTCCAAGTCAGTAAAGCAGGTCCAAGACCTTCAAGCCACAATCTTTCTAACATTTTATAATAAGCAAATTTGGAGATGTTATATCAGCCCATAATTGTATCTCTTCAATTTATATTTTATATTCAGATGTTTTGATCCTTCATCACCATTTCATTTCTATGAAAATATTGTTGAATATATCTCATAAAACACTTCAAAAATTAAATTAAAACTTCAATAATTTTATCAATGACTATTGTCAAAACTCTTGCCTTTATGTTTTCTATCAATTAGCAGTGTAATTTGCTCCAATTTTATTATGTACTTATCTCTATGATATTATATATTTTGTTTCTAAAGTTATAGTATTTTTTACATTTCATTAACAAATATATTAATTTTGTTATATATTTATACGTAGTTTAAAAATTAATTGATATTAATTTTATTTTATTTTGTATTTTAATATTAATTGAAAACTATATTAATTGTAAATTTGTAATTTCAATTTATTGAAAATTGAAAACATGATATAAATCTACTATGAACTTGAACAATTATTTACAGTTAAATAAAAATTTCCTAAGGTATAAATTATTTGTTCGTAGTGATAACTTTGTTTACTTCTCTTCCACTATATTATCTTTTTATGTATTTTCTCACTATATTATCCAGCTATTATATAATCTTTAATATCACATAGAATATTAGTTGTAACATTTACTTATCAATTACAATTACCTTATAATTACTAAGGATAATTACTTAATTTCCCTGTTAAGGACAAGTTTTACGTGTGTGTGTGTGTGTGTGTGTGTGTGTGTGTGTGTGTGTGTGTGTGCATGTGTGTGTGTGTGTTTTGTGTTAAAAATAATTGCAATCATTAGGTAAATGCTATGCCTCAAGACAGACAAATACTTGAGACTAAATAGCTGTTGAAATCATAAATCAAAGAAAAGAAAGCAGAATGAAATTAATGTATAGGAAACATTATCACTCCAATATAGTATATTTATATTTTTATAAGATTCATACATATCCATGGGGAAAGATAATTTCAAAGAAATTTTCAGTATATTTGAATTTATTCACATGAAAAATTTTTATGAAAGGGAGACAGTGACATGCCTTCCTTCCTATGTCTGCATATATTTGATCGTGTATGTATCTCAGCACTGGCATCATATCTGATCTAGCACAAAGCTGGCAATACCTCTGAAGATTTTTCAAAGCAAGGCTTAAAGTAACTACCACAATGACAGGCTTCATTTTCTCACAAAGCTTTTCAGAACACTGTAAACTGTCAGCTAAATGTTGGGAACTTGACAGACTGCACCTGCAAAGGGAATGTTTTATTTCTCAATTACTATTCTGAAGACCCTATAATATTTAATCTTCTAAAGCACAGGGTAATACAGAGTGGATAAAGTTGAAAGGCATGTTTCCAGAAGGCAGGGACTAAAACCTATTAAGCTAGAAAAACTAGACAGTTAATTTCCTTCACATTGTGCAAAGGGAAGTTTGCCATAGACTTGTGACTAGATCTTCCCCCTACCATGGACAGGTTGTAACTGGATGTTTCCCAGATATCATTTCCTTTCTCTAATTGTTCATTAAGATGTAATATTGTCCTTCTGACAATATTACAAAGAGCAAAAGCTCTTCCTGACTGTGCAAAAGAACGAAACAACCTCTCTGAAAATGAATATGATGTGTTAGGTTGAAATAATGTTTAAATGTTTTAAACCTTCAAGCAGTCTCTATCAATTCTGAAATAAAATATCAAGCTGTTAAACAGACTGAAAAAAAATTAATGCAAACATGCGGAGCCAGAATTAATGTCAATATCTCCTGACTACTTTGATTTAAGAAAGTTTAGACTTAATTCAAGCATGCTGTATTAAAACAAATACTATGTTTTCTTTAAGAAATAATAAGTAGACTGTAAGATCAAGGACTAGGCTATTTGCTAGGAGATTATGCCTTCAATATATGACAGGCAAACTGCACCTAAGCAAAGTCTCTAGGTTCAGTCCTACAATCCACATTCAGTAGCTCAAAATCACCTGTAACTCAAATTCGGGTAACCTCTGCTGAACTTTAAGAGCACTTATACACATATACATACCCAGGAACAAAATAAACAAAAATCTAATTAACATTTAAATAAAAGTGAGTTTGTGATGACTCATGTTCAATATCGATACTAACTGGTTTGGCTTGGTGCATATTATTATTCTGTCTTGGCAAGAATGTTTATTAATCCAGATTTTTTTTATTAATTTACAGGACACTGGGCATATATATATACACAATCCAGGTAGTTGACATACAATATTAAGTTGGTAGAAATTTTTCTTTCCTAGTAAGACTAGTAAGTTTTACATTCACTGGTAGAGTGGAGCTAACCACTTTCTTTTGATTGGTAAGTGGTGAAAAAATACTGAATTATCTAGAGAGTGTCTTATTTTTTATATGTTTTAAATTTAAATTTTTGATAATTTCATATACAAATAGTATATTTGTGTCATTTCATCACATCCCTTTCTCCCCTCCAAGTTCTCTAGTGCCCCTACTCCCTCTCAAATTCATAACTTGTTCTTTAGTTATTATTACATAGTTACAGACAGACATGTATACATAAATACAGCGTGCAGGTTCCATCTAATGTTTCTCCTATATGTATTATTTTAAGGTTGCCCACTGGGGAATGCATAATATCAAAGGATTCATGCCTGAAGAAAGCAGACTCTAGCTTTCTCAGAAGCCATTAATTGTCTGGATTTTAATTAATATTACAATTACTTATTTATTTTCTCCACACACACACAGAAAATAGTATACCAATGGAGGCAAAAGGACAACTTATGAGTTTTGTTTTTTTTCCTTCCACCAAGTTAGACTCATGGATTGAACTCATGGTCTCATACTTGGAAGAAATTGCCAACATCCACTAAGCCATCTGGTTGACCAATATTCATTTTCTTTTTTTAATTAATAATTAATATACAAAGTAAAGGGTGTCTATATGAAAATTTCACATATATTTTGTTTAGTATGCTATACTAAATCACCTAACCAACTAAAGATTTATTTTCCAACAATAGATTTTTATTTCATTGTTTTTAATTTTTTAGTGTTGGTTTTCTCTATCAGGAAACAATATTTGACTATTTCTGTACTCGCGCTGAAAATATCATTTAAGGTATTTCCGAAAGACCACATTTCTCTATGTCATAAGTAAATTTCCATACTGCTAATGCCATCAATTACCACATCCATTAGGATTCAGACTCCACATGAGGGCATATATCTCACTTCTTACTGTTTGAATCTCCCACCTAAGCTTCATTCCAATTTCTTTCTTTATAGCCACCATAGATTCTAAATAGGAATGCTAATGGGTTTCAAATCTGTGATAAATGTAGCAGCTCCTCTTTCTGTCCCCTAGACACAAGCACTGTTTGTTACACAATAGTGAATGAGCAAGTATAACTTTCTACACATTTCTCTAAACATAATTGTTTCATCATGTTTCCTTAAGTATGGGATTTATTTGATCTGCAATTTTTTTATGATTCATTTAGTCATATGTGGCATTTTTTTCTAATAAGGAGAGTGTTACTGTTCATGAAGTTGCTTTGGAGTTATTTAGGTACCAAAATTAGAGATATCAAATTTGTGTAATATAGTAATTTCTTTAAAAGGAGTGAAATACTTACTGGCAGCTGTGCTATTCCAGAGGCTCAAAACACAGCACGACAGAATTTCCAGTTCAGCAATCAGAAGCTTGTTAGGAACATCAGGACCAGCAACTGAAATAATTTATTTTACCTGACAATGATAGATTGAAATTAGACTATAAATGAATTAGATATGTTGTAGATAATTAGTTTTCAAAATTCCACTTAACTGAGGTGTCAGGCTTGCAGTACAAATCACATTTTAAATATTATTTGCTAACTTTCCATGGCAAAGTGATGAGGCCCTATCAGATAAAAAAACTACAAAATATAATTTTAAAACACACTCTTTGTAGTTATTTGAAGCATTTTAAGCCAATTTAAAATAAATGATGGCCGAATGTGAAGTATGTTGACTCTTAAGCCAGGATGGTACACACAGTGTCATAGAGCCCTTTGTGTCCTTGAAGTGTTATCAGAAGTTAAGTTCTTAAGTCATTTTGAGATACAAAATCACTTGCATTAAAACTTTAGAATCTAATTTAAAATAATAAAATGGCTTTTTAATTTTTTAAAATTTGTATAGAAATCAATGTTAACATAATGAATCTAATATATATGAAGTGTAATCCTAAGAAATCATGGAAGATTGTTTTTGCATAAATATTTACACACATTAGTCCTAACTGGTCATAAACACATGTAAGCCTTGTTCTTGGTAGATAGGAGTAGAAGAATTAGGAGTCCAGGTTAATCTTCCAAAATTGAGTGAGGTTGGGGCAAGCCTGAGCTACATTAAATCCTTCTCCACTCTATCATTTGTTTATTTATCTCTGTGTACATAAATGTTTAAACACATATACCATAGTGTGAATATGGATGTATGAGGACAAATTACAGAAATTGTAATCAGTCTTCTCCTTCCATAATGTGCATCCTGTAGCTGGAATTCAGGTCAACAAGTTTAGCAGCAAATGCCCTTACCTTCTGTCTTCGTCATTCTTCTATTGCTATGAAGAGACACCATGATCGAGGAAACTCTTATAAAAGGAAGAACTGTTTGGGGGCCTTGCTTACAGATTCAGAGTCTGAGTCCATAATCATCATGGAAAGAACCACATGGTTCTGGAGCTGCAGTCTATATCCTGATCCAAAGGATGTAGGTTTTGAAACCCAGTGATATACCTCCTCCAACCAAGCCACCTAATATTTTTAGACAGTTCTACTCAGTGTTGTAAAAATTCAAATGAATGAGCCCATCAGAGGGTCATAAAAAAAAAAAACAGAGGGTCCTTCTTATTCAAACCATGACACTTACTGAGCCTTCTTAGCATCCCCTGTGATGTGTGTTTTGTGAGTGTATGTATTTGTGTGAGTGAACATGTGTGTGTGTGTGTGTGTGTGTGTGTGTGTGTGTGTGTGTGTGTGTGTGTGTTTCAGTAAGAAGTCAGGTAGCAGTCATCTTTGTCATTTGATGTCCATAAACATCTTTTGACATTCAGGAAGAGATGTGTATAGGTTCATAGATATAAATGTTTTTTTAATTATATATTTATAGAATACTGGTCATCAGTGAAACATTGTTTATTCAAAAATAGAATAAATCTTTACAAAATTATGATCCTCTTTCTGTTTATTTGATCTTTTAAATATAATGTTAGTCTTTATACTTTTGTTATTGTTATTCATTGGTTGGTTTTGTATGATTTTTTTCAGAGGGGCATCCACTGCATTGATGTTGAGACATAAATATTGGGTACATTCCTGCCAGGCCTGATAGAAGAATACACGGAACATCAGTCACACTGTGGAGATGACAGAGTCTCAAGATCAGCTTCACTCAACTTCTTTATGGGGATACTGCTGCCAACAGAGTCATGGATACCTGGGAGAATGCCTTTCATCTTACTCCAGTCCTTACCTGCTAATATTCACTTATCAACACTACAATTTTTAGACAAACAAGTGTATCGGTCAATTTGCTGCAATTCCCCCCTTAGTGTTTTTATCTATAAAACATGTAGTATTAATCATTAGAACAACACGTGCTTTAGCTGATGGCCATATAGTTTTTGTCAAAAATAAACTATTTTCGTAAATTTTTGGTGACTGAAATAGCCTCTTGATTTCACAATAGTGGTGAGAATCACTTTCATAATAAATTGTATTTAAATATTTTACTTTGTAAATTGATGTTATTATAAACCTAGACCTTTGTACATCCATTTTTCCTTAGAACTACCTTTAATACTCATTGACAGAATAATGGATAAAGATAATAAAACATATGACTAAAAAGAGAGTTTCATTTAGTCAGGAAACAGAATGAAATTAGGTTGCTTTCTGGAAATGTATAAAAATTGAGATCATTATATTAAGCAAAATAAATCAGATTCCAAAATAGATATCACAGAGAGTTTGTATATTTGTGGTTTGGTTGGCTTTCTATGTAAAGTCATTGTCTGTTTATGTCTGATAGTATGTTTGTATGTCTCTCTGTGTATGTGTGTCATATAAAGGCAAAGAGATATACTTAGTCAATAGAGGTGATGTATGACTTCCTAAGGAAACATGAACAAATGTGTGTGGATGTAACCAACTGTCTTATTAAATAAGAAACACAGAACCAATGCAAAGAAGAAAACCAAGAGATCAGAGCTAAGAGCCTTCCCCGCCTGCTGCAGCTAGCCAAGAGACCTCTCCAAAAGGGACCTACTTCCTGTGTGTTTGTCTTTATATAGTCTTTCTGTTCTGCTTTCTCATTGCTTGTAAACCCAAACACATGACTGCCTCATCACTGTCTGTTTGTACAGCCCTCCAGGTGTTCTATGGTATTGAGATTAAAGGCGTGTGTCTCCAATGCTGGCTGTATCCTTGACCACACAGAGATCTACCTAGCTCTTCAACCAAGTGCTGGTATTAAAGGCATGTGCCATGAACACCCAGCTCTGCTATGGCTTGCTATTAGCTCTGACCCCCAAGCAACTTTATTTATTAACATACAAATAAAATCACATTTCAGTACAAATAAAATACCACCATAAATGTGTGTTCATCCAATGTAGGACACAGATGACAGACCATAGACACAATTCTTCTTAAGTCTAACTCAGGGAAATCCTTAGAAGGAAATCCTTAGAAGGGGTTACCTGCCAGAGTTCAAGATTCCACTAGACTTGCTTTCTGGGCTGCCAAGGGGATCATTTCATTTATCTCAACTTTCTCAACTTAGGTTACAGTATGGCCTCCATTAATACTGACTTTTACGTAGGTTCAGAACTCCTAGTTCAGGGCCTCATATGGAAGGAGAATAGGTACCAAACCAGCAGCAGCAAGAGTAGCACATGAAAGCCACATGGCGGTGGAGCATGCCTTTAATCCCAGCACTTGGGAGGCAGAGCCAGGAGGATCTCTGTGAGTTCCAGGCCAGCCTGGTCTACAGAGCGAGATCCAGGACAGGCACCAAAACTACACAGAGAAACCATGTCTTGAAAAACCAAAAAAACAAAACAAAACAACAACAACAAAAACAAACAAACAAAAAAAAAACAGTAGCATAAAGAAGGTAAAGAATTCTTGCAAGCTGTTCCTTCCAGAGATTCATACAACAAATGAAACCTGCTAAAGGAAATCTTGCCATATAGATGCACGGGCATGGAAGGGGCTAATTGAATATACTATGAAGAGTCACAAAGGTTTGAGTCCATGCTTGTCCTTCAGTTGACTAGCCTACACCCATTCTCAGGAGTACATTCCCTTTTTTAATAACTCTGAATTTCCATTTCTAACCATGAGTCTGAGGTACAGTTCATGAATCCAATACTAAAGAAACTGCCTTCTTCTGCAAGTAACTCTGGGGTACTTGGGCCAATAGCCTCCAAACTCAAGTACACAGCACTCATCTCCATGTACTACATGTATGTTCAAGTAAGTCATTTTCTAAGGCTCATAAAATTTTATTAATGATCACCCGCATCATAGAAATCTCTACAGGAACGTGGTCATTTATCATTATAGAAGTGGAGATGTTCAGTGTAGTAATATCCTGTGCCCAAAGCCCAGTCAAGAATGCTCAGCTTGGGAAAATATGTAGGGTCAGATACTCTGTATGTATAATTCTTAACATATATAATTGAACTCAATAAAGCCCATTTCTTAAAATTATAAACTGTGCTTTGACTGTGGAAAAAATGATATATACTTTATCCTTTTATCCATTAAGTACAATGTGCATGCTTTTGCGATCTTCTCCCAGCACACAGCAGCAGCTGTCTGTTCTTGGGTGCATGATAGTCTACTTAGGACTAATTGTTTTCTGCACCTCCTGGGGGAGGTCTGGAATTAGGCAGTGCTGTTCAGCAGCTCAGCATATTATTTGAAGAGGAGACAAGCCTCTAACAATGCTTCTGTGTACAACCTGTGAGGCTGTTGTGGCTCATCCTCTTCAGATCTCTGTACAGGATGTCAGTTAAACTGCCTACTAACATTTTCAAGTTATGTGTGAGCACTGCACATATGGTTTCCAAAAGTTTTTAACGATAACTTCTTAACAACGTTTCTCTATTTTCTGTATTTTGAAGATTTTTAGTATTTAGTCTTTTACATTCTAACCACTGTTTCCCCTCCCTTCTCTACTACAAGTCATCCCTCCTTACCACATCCCCTGTGCCCCCTCCCTGTCCACTCCCCCTCCATTTCTCTCCAGAAAAGGGCAGGCCTCTGGTGGATATCAACTAGACATGGCATATCAATTTGCAATAAGACTAGACACATGTCCTCATATATGGCTGGAGAAGGCAACTCAGCAGGAGGAATTGGGTCCCAAAAGCAGGCAGAAGAGTTAAAGACTGCCCATGATTCTACTGTTAGGAGATCCATAAGACCAAGTTACTTACATACATACAGTGGGCCTTGATCAATCCCTTCCAGGTTCACTGAGTGTCAGTTCAGTCTCTGTGGACCCATATGAGGGCACAGGTGAGTTGATTCTGTGGGTTTCCTTGTGTTGTTCTTGAATCCTCTAGGTCCTACAATCCTTCCTTCAGCAGGATTCCTGAAGTCCATGGGCCTAACTAGGTTTCTGCATCTGTTTCCTTTGGTTGCTGGATGAAGCCTCTCTCATGACATGATGACAATTTGACTAGGCACGAATCTAAGAGTATAGCAAAATACCATTGGCAATCATTTCATTGACTTTTTTTTTTTGCCAGTCATGTTTGGTTCAAACGCTAGACTCACAATCAAAAATATTGTCTGTCTCTCCCCCACTCCTCTCTCTCTCTCTCTCTCTCTCTCTCTCTCTCTCTCTCTCTCTCTCTCTCTCTCTCTCTCTCTGTGTGTGTGTGTGTGTGTGTGTGTGTGTGTGTGTGTGTGTGTGTGTGAGACTGTTGACTATGAACAATATCCATTTAAAAAATCTGCATTTAAAATGTGAAAGGTTGGGGACACAGCTCAATAGTATAATATTTGGCTAGGCTCAATCTCATCACCATGAAATTATATTAGATATATTAAATAGATAGATCACCTGCTAGTTTAGAGCCAGTATATATACAAGTGTACTATTGTGGGTTAGTTTTCATGATGTTCACTAAATGAGAAGGTTGGGTATCCAAACCTGTAATGCTCAGCAAGCCTTTCCACAGAATTTTCTGTTCTATTTCTGCTGTAGACAAAATCAGTACAAGACACTGAAATGTAAATTATTAGCTAGGAAGTGTTACCCTGGTGAACTGTGTTTGGATTCAGAATCACCTGAGGGAGTTGTAAAAACACAGCATTCAGCCCAAGATCCAGAGTTACTGATTTGTTGGTCTGAGATGCAGTTTAAGAACATTTCTGATGGGGTTTTCAGGAGCACAGGCTAAAAATCTAGACTGAAGAAGAGAGAACATGGTTTTTTAAATTTTTATTTTACCCCATATAGCATTTATACAGTTACTCAAATCTGTTGCATTTTATAGTAAGTTTGAAAAACTTGAAAGAATTGTCTCTTCAAGTTTTAATTTTTGTTTTCTGTTTATGTCTTGCCCTGAAATCTCTTGCATGTCTTAATGGGATTTCACCTTTGTTTCTCTTATTATACTCTACATTTATTTTTTGCCTTTTCTGTACAAAGAGCAACTACTTCTAAATCCTTATAGCTTCTCCTCAGGTTCTTTTATCCCTGGTGATAGCAGCTCTTAGCTCACTCGGGTTTAGTGGGTATACCTGATTAGTGATTGTGATTATGGCAAAACTCTGCTCTTACCAATGCTTACAGGAAAAGTAACCCAAATAAAAAGAGTAATGCTGTCCAAAATGTGGCAACAGGGTAGCGATGTCACTCAGACACAGCCAGTCAGTGCAGGATGCAGATAGACAATATGCATGCCTAGGAAGATACAATCATAGAGTGATGATAAATGAACTGTTACAAGTATACACATATAGGCATCATTCTCCTGATCAGAATTCTCCATGGAACTTCTCTTTTCTCAGATAATAAATACAAATTCTCTTTAATGTCTTACAAGTCCACAGACTTTTTAGTCTCCACCATCTGCCCACACAGGTATCATTCCACATACCTCTCTGACTTTTATTTCTGTCAAAGTCCAGATGCTTCTTCCAGCTCCCACATTTTAATGTTGTACAAAATTATGGTCACTGAGCTTTCAATCTACTTCTTTCCTTTGCTGAAATGTCAGTGTTCTGTCAGACCTAGGTTGACTATCTTACTTATTCTTTAAATGCAACCACTCCTAACCTCATTTTCTGGTGCTCTATCTATAATGCTTATCACTCTTTAGCATAATACATTTCATTTCAGGTAAGTATCCTTCAATTTTAATCAAATATAATTGGGCAAAGACAAAGATTTGTGTTTGGTTTATGGAACACATTATATACAAAATATAGAAATAAACACAGACTGACTTAGAAAAATGTTCAATGTGCCCAATGAATTTTAACAAAATAAATTTGTAACTTGGATGCTTTAAAACTTTAACTTTAACTTGGATACTTTAACATTGTATCACACTGGGGATTCTTTAAAAATCATACATGAAATTTCTTCATGTTGAATTTTCCAACAGAAAATTGGTTTGAAATAAAAATTAGAAAGTTTTTATTTTTGTGCATTCTTTATTATAAGTATTAGTCTAAAATATACATTTATTTATTTTTCTAAAATAAAATTGATGTCATCAAAATTCTAACTTTTGTTTTAGTATCATTACCTGTTTTCTCTACGTCCTTAACCCAAACTCACTCATCCATGTTCTATCACATTATATATTTTTTTTAAATTTTGAAGGATGATTCATGCACCTTTACCTTGGAGCCCATTTCTTCATTTATATTAAAATATCTCATAATCATTTGTTGTAGTTGAAATTCAACATATGTTTCTGAACTCATGGTTCTCCCAAGACATCATGTATAAATCCTTTAGAATAAGTTTTGTTTTCTTTCTGATCACTTATTGTTCACTGGATCCCCTTACAGCCCTTATAGCAATAGAGCTTCACAGTAGGTTTATAAAACTGCATATAGTTGTGATCATTTTTTATCCCAGAACCTGGAAGTCTGAATCAATATGATCATGAGCTCAAGGTCACTCAGGCAATGTAGCAAAACCTTGTTTCAAAAAAGGTTATGTAATGTCTAGTCTTTGACTTTGTGTGTATTTGTTAAATGCAGCCAAATATACACACACATACATATACACGTGTGTACATTATATATAGAGATATATGATTTACAAGCATTGTTTTACATAGTTTACTTTTTGACCTACTCAAAATTCATTACAAAAGCATGAAGATTTATTTCTGAAATGTCTCTAATTATTAGAATTGTTATTTTAGCTCTAAATAGGGGGTTCTTCTGCCTGTCTTGAATTAGGTTCTGATCATCATTTTGTGGAGAGTGAAAACAGAAATTGTGTCCCTATCTTATGTACAAGCCTTATGAAAAATAGATGAATAGAGAGTAGAAGATGCTGCTGAAGTTAATAAAAAATGTGGGCAGCTCTTCCTTGAAATGGGTATCAAGTTGGCCTTTACTGGTGTTTTCAGGTTCCATGTGGTATAGGAGGTGCAAAATACTTTTCTAGGCAAAGCATTCCAATCTTTAGTTTTAAACCTTAATCTAAACACTGAAAGAAATATTGCTCAGAAGGAAATTGCATATGCTATCAGTTATTTTGTGATCTTTGGCTAAAATTCCTTCTCAAAAGACTGATTTTCAGTTCTGTTTGTTTATTTTTCAATCGTGTGTGTGTGTGTGTGTGTGTGTGTGTGTGTGTGTGTGTGTGTGATTTCTCTGTTATTTCTTTAATAATCCATGAATGAGGAAAACATTTCAATGTTAAGTGTGGTCCATGGTATGAATATCTTTTCCTGTGGTTCTCTTTTTTTTTTTTTTTCATTATGTAATGTGCATGGCTATTTTTCCTGCAGTTATTTTGTGAACCACATGCCTGTAGGGACTGTGGTGACATATAGAGAACATTTAGTCCCTTGAAACTGGTCTTACAAGGTCTGTGAACTGACATTGGATGCTAGAATTGAACCTAGATCCTCTGGAAGAGTAACCACTCCTTGTAACCACTGAGCTATCTCCTCAGCTTTAGGTTCCCATTTTTTACTTCTATTATTGCTGGGATTTACATGCAAACTATAATGGTCATGTAACTGCTCTATTTAATAGTGATGCAGCCTAGAAGAGAGTTCCCATCTCTGTGATGGATTTTTTTATTCCTGATTCTTACAGATTGATAATGATAGTTCAATAATAGCTAATCCTTAACATTAAAATAATACCATCATATTTAATTTAGTTTCTTTTACTTTTCCATCCCCTCTCTATTTTTTGTCAGAGTACCATGTATCCACCACTAGTCCCTCATTTCAACATGTTCAATTTCTAATGGAAATTCTTTGTTTTTCTGTCTGTTGACAGCACTGTGCTCATGGAGGTAATTTCCAACCTGTGCAGGTCTCCTTTCTCATATTCCCTTGTCTACATTGTACATAGTGACTTGTATTTGTGTTTCTCACATAGGGATAGTAACTTTCCTAGTTTTCAGTGATCTTTGAGTGTTTCTCCATTGTGTTTGTTGTCTTTTCACATACCATTGGATACACAAGGTTGTTTTGGTATTGTGTCTCCCAAAATATTGTGCACCCTAATAAACTTATCTGGGGTCAGAGAACAGAACAGCCACTATACAGAGGCTAAAAAATGGTGGCACTCACACCTTTAATCCTAGCCTTCTGGAGCCATGGATCTCTGTGAGTTCAAGGCCACACTGGAAATAGCCTTTAATCCCAAGAAGTGAGCCTTTAATCCCCAGAAGTGAGGGCAGAAAGCAGAAAGGTATTTAAGGAGTGAAGACCAGAAACTAAAAGCTTTTGGCTTTTAGCATCAGTTCAGCTGAGATCCATTTGGATGAGAACACAGAGGCTTCCAGTCTGAGGAAACAGGATCAGCTGAGAAGTTGGGGAGGTGAGGTAGCTGTGGCTTGTTCTGCTTTTCTGATCTTCCAGCATTCACCCCAATAACTGGCCCCAGGTTTGATTTTATTAATTAGAACATTTAAGATTCATGCTACATAAGGTAATCAGAACCGAGGTCATTAGGTATCTACTTAGTGAATATCAGTTCCTAAAAAGTATGGAAATCTTCAAGAACAATAATATTTTCAATTTGACTCTTCTTGAAGACATATGAAATATGAAATTTCTGCTTTCACTCATTTCCACATCCCACCTAATATACTTTCTTCCTATAAATAGTGAAACCCATATTCTAGTTATCAACTTGTATCCAATGTATCTTTGAGATTAAATGAGAACTTGTTTATATTATCATGTTTCTAATATAATCCATCTGGCTCCTAGTGTTATGTGTTAAATGATATTTTCAGGAAAATATTTGAGAAGAATTATAACTTCAGTTATTTAAATTGTTCATTTTGTGAAAGAAGTAAAGATAAGACTTATCAATGATCATACTTCCATAAGATAAAATTAAAATAATCATTTTTAAAACTGTTATAAATAAAAAATATTTTACTTCCCATTTATTTGTTCTATTTCGAAGATCTCATATGTACTAATGCTTCTAAGAAACTACAATGATAAAACATAATAAAATTTTCTACATATTGAATTTATAAGCCAAAGAAGTGGTTTAAGTAATCCATTATTATATTGCTCATCCAAGATAGCAAAACAAAAAAGTTCTACTCACACTCTGAAATGAGAAGGCCATAGCTGCATATAAACAGACCTTTTAAAATGAAACACAGTGTTTTAATTGAATGGCCTGCTGAGCCAAAGAAAAATCAAGTCTCTCCCAGAATCAAATTCTGACTGTCATACACTTTAAGTAAAGCAAGCAAAATGCCACTCCATGATTCCAGAGAGTGTTATGGCTCTCACAGGGCTTTGGGAAAGCTTTCAGCAAGGTTTTTTTTTTATAATTGTATTTTCCCTCTAGGTTAAAAGAAATCTCTAATCAAAGTGCTTTTCTAATCTCTCAGGTACTTCCCTACCTGGGCTACATGGGAGACCACTGTGACTCAAAGGGGAGCCTTCTGTGTAAAATTCAAACTAATTTTAACAAAGTTCAATGAAGCAGTTTATTATTGAATTTCTTAAGTAATGAAACTGCCTTTTAAGAACTTTCCCAAAGAACGCTTGCATTTTCATAAAATATTTTAACCTTTGTAGCTACTGCAATAAAATCTTTGCTGTATATATAAATGTTACATTTATACATATATTAAATAATCTATTGGGCATATATGCAATATATAGATCTAAGTCCTATAAACATAACACATTCAGGATAACTAGAGCCAATTTATAACTATGTTAAAATATATAATGTATAAAGAATGTTGTTAAATGTGTTTTTAAATACTGAGGAGTGTAATTGGCGCTTTTAAAGAGTGGATTCATGTCCTCCAATCCTGTTTAGAAAGGAAAACCTCTTTAGATCTTTGCACATCTCTCCTTCCCCATAATACAGATCTCTATCTTAATGTCAACCATTAGGCTACAATGAATTTTGGCATAAGAATTATGTTACTTTCCTTTATATCTAGTATGTCTTATATGAATATATTAAGCCTTCTTATTATTTTTGAAATTAAACTAATGAAATTCATACATGTGCTCATCAGTGCAAAAGTGAAATTCATAGTATTATTATGACATTAATGTTCCTTAATATTTGAATTGGTTCATTATATTTGAAAATCCAGATCATATTTTAAATTTCTGTTAAGTAAATGCAAGTTTATTTGTAAAGAGGTTTTGCAATATGAGCACATACATGTTATAGGAAACATATAAAGCTAATGCCTGAGCTGGTGGTTGTCTCCCTCCAGGCAAACATAGTCTAGCATACAAAATGTTCACTTATTCATCTTCTGACAAGAACAGTCAAAGATTCAATCTAAATTATAACTCAAGCTCAATTCATTTTTTTGAATAAGATCTCTGGGTCCTATGGAGTGTTTTCCATATAGTGCTTACTAGTTAAAAATTAACAAATATAAGTATATTAATGTCCCTGTAAATACCCCTAACTAGTGAAGAATATAATATAAAATATGGTAGTGAAATTCCCATACTGAAAAGGGAAACTAAAAATCTAAAATGATTTGTTTGTTGTCATAGAAACCATATGGGTCAAGAATTGCAAAGGAACGGGTGTTGACTTGATAAAGTTCCTATTATTTCTTTTTTATTATTATTAAGAGATTTTCTATTCATTTTACATACCAGCCACAGATTCTCCTCAACTCCCTCCTCCCACCCCACAGCCTTCCCCTCAACTCACCCCTTATTCTCACCTCCTCCCAGGCAAGGTTTCCCACAGGGAGTCAGGAGAGCCTGGTACATTCAGTTGAGGCAGGTCCAAGCCCCTCCTCCCTGCACCAAGGCTGTGCAAAGTGTCCCATAATAGGCACTGGGCTCCAAAAAGCCGGATCATGCACCAGAGACAGTCCCAGTGCCCACTGCCTGCCTGGGGGCACCCGAAACAGTTCAAGCTAAACAACTGTCTCACCTATCCAGAGGGCCTAGTCCAGTACCATGGGAGCTCCTCAGCTATTGGTCCACAATTCATGAGTTTCCACTAGTTTGGCTGGTCATCTCTGTACATTTTCCCTTCATGATCTTGATGTCCCTTGCTCATAGATCCCTCCTCTCTCTCATGGATTGGACTCCTGCAGCTCGGCCTGGCATATGCCTGTGGATCTCTGCATCTGCTTCCATCAGTCAATGGATGAGGACTCTATGATGACAGTTAGGGTATTCAGCCATCTGATCACCGGGATAGGCCAGTTCAGGCACCCTCTTGACTATTGCCAGTAGTGTAAGGTGGGGTCCTCCTTGTGGATTCCTGCGAAATTCCCTAGCACTCTGTTTTTCCCTATTCCCAAGATGTCTTCATTTATTATGGTATTTATTTCCTTGCTCTCCCACTCTGTGCCTGTTCCAGCTTGAACCTCCCATTCCCCTATGTTCTCACGCCCCATCCCTTGCCCTCCATGGTCTCACCCCCACCACCAGTTTGCTCATGTAGATCTCATCTTTTTTTCCCTCGCTGGGTGACCCATGTGTCCTTCCTAGCCAGCTATGGTGGCACACTCCGACAGAATTTGCTGAAGGAGGTGGAGGCAGGAGGATCACAAGTTTGAGGCCAGCCTCGACTCCCATTATTTCTCTAAGAAAGAGACTTTAAAATTAAAATATATATATATATATATATATATATATATATATATATATATATATATATTTGACATATTTGCAGTAATTTTACAGAAGTACTTCTACTGTAAAATTATATGATTCTCCTGGAAGAAATTTCCAAGAAATGTTTGTTAGTAAGGTCCTAGTAGCAACGCTACCACAGCAATTTTTCTCTTGGAAATTTTCCCAGCAATTTCTAAATAGTATTGATATTTCTGTTGCAAGCCCAAATGCACCCAAACATATATAGAAATAAACAAGTAAAACTTAATATATGTTAAATATAAAATATATAAATGTAGTATATGCTATAGTAAATATATCATATAGGGTAAATATACATATATAGTATATATGTATATACACATATATGTATATGCAAACACACACAAGATTTTATACATATAAGTGTGTGTGTGTGTGTGTGTGTGTGTGTGTGTGTGTGTGTGCATGTTGCTCTCATCCCTTATCAAAATATGGAAACTAATAGAGAAATCACACCATGTCAAATTGCTGAGACCAATAGACAGTATGGTGTCCAATACCAATTTATATAACTATGTAAATGACATATCATATATGGTATGTTAATTGACATGTCATTATGAATGAGGAAAATGTCACAAGCCTCAATTCAAAATAATGTCTTCTGAGATATAGATTATCAGTTTTTCCAGGGATATATATTCTAATATGTTTTCTAATCACAAGAGGCCAATCTGACAGGTGCATATGTATAAAATCCGCAGAGTCCAGTTAATGTTTTATATATGGGCAACATACACCTGTATGTCTATTTAAATATAGACAATTTAAGGAAAGATCATGAATTTGAGAGGGAGTAGAGAAAGGAGGAGTTAGAAGGGGGAAGAGAAGAAGTATATAAAGTATGATGTATGAGTACATGCACTATGACTATATACATATATTTTGTATATATAGTATTCATTTGTGAAATTCTCCATAAACATGTAAAAAATAAAAAGGTGTATAATAAAAGAAAATTAAAAAAGAAGAAAATTGAAAAACAAACTTGAGAATATGAACCAAAAAATAATATGTAGAAGAAATAAAGTCAGTTGATCATATCAAATTACTAGTATTTCATTTAAAATGTTTAAATGCATTAATGATAAATAAGTAATAGATAAAATTTAATGAATCAAAGTGATACATTTACAAATTAATATATTTCATTATATGCACTTTCAGATTTGGGGATAGAAAGATCTTTAAAAAGATGATAAAACATATCCTATAAAAACATAAACTAGGGATGAGGGGTGGGCAATGGATTGTAGGGGATAGGGGGCAAGAACAAAAGGTAATGGGATGGTCAAGCTGGAACAGGAACAGAATGGGAAAGCAATGCAAGAGATACCATGATAGAGAGAAACATCATGGGGATAGAGAGAAACTGGGTGCTAGGGAAGTTCCCAGGAATCCGCAAGGATGACCCCAGCTTAGACTGCTAGAAATAGTAGAGAGGGTGCCTGAACTGAGCTGGCTAACCCTAATGATCAGATAGGTGAATACCCTAACTGTCATCACAGAGCTTTTCTCCAATGACTGATGGAGGCAGATGCAGAGATCCACAGCTAAACACCAGGCAGAGCTCCAGGAGTTAAGTCAAAGAGAGAGAAGAGGGATTCTATGAGCAAGTGCATCAGGATCATGATGGGGAAACATACAGGGACAACCAAACCAAACTAGAGGGGACTCATGGAAGTTGGATCGATGGCTGTGGGGCCTACATGGGACTGGACTAGGCCCTCTACAGGGCAAGACAGTTGTGTAGCTTGATCTGCTGGCAGGTGGGGGCGGGGCGGGTGCTGGCAGTAAGATCAGAATCCATCCCTGTTGAATGAGCTGGCTTTTTGGAGCCTACTACCTATGATGGGACACCTTGTACAGCCATGAGGCAGGAGGAAGGGCTTGGACTTGCCTCTACTGGATGTGCCTCCCCATGGGAGGACTTTACCTTCTTATGGGCAGAATGGAGGGTAGGTTGAAAGGGGGAGGCTGGGGGTGGCGGGAGGAGGGAAGAGGAGGAACTTTGACTGGTATGTAAAATGAATGAAAAAACATTTCTTGAAAGAAAAAAAAAGAGAAAAGAACTAAAGTGGCTACGAGCTGGGGAGTTTACTCAGTAGTTGGAACACACACTGCTTTTGTAAAGGATTCAAGTTCTGTTTCCAGTATCCTTGTCAGCCATGGCACAACAGCCTGAAATTCTAGATTTAGGGGACTGAATGCCCACTCTGGCCTTTACAGGCACCTGCACTCATGTGCAAATATCCATCCCACATATATAATTAAAAATAAAATGAAACATTTTAAATATAATTTTCAAAATTTGAGTATTTAGAAGGGAGTTGGATAGCATCACTATTGAGCAGAACAATAAAAGTAGCTTCTTTCTTGTATCTCTGATCTTTCCAGCCATGAACACTTACCCAGATCTGTAAAAACAGGATTTCTTTTTTTTTTCTTTCTTGTGGAGTGATCTTCAAGTTTAATCAGAAAATGATTGGTTACCTCCACAATATTCATTCCATTGTTGTACCAGAAACCACATTTTACCTAGCATGTTATTATTATAGCTCACAAGATTCTCAACCTGGTATAACTGTTGGTGATTTTTCTTTCCCATCAGCCTGAATAGCACTTTCTGGTAATATGAACATTCGCCAATATTAAGGGAGTTTCCAGTTCCAGCTTGATTTCTCTCTCCTTCATCCAAAGTATGTAGTGTCTTCAGCAACAGAGTCTAACCATCAAGTTTCAGTCAACAACCAATGGTAAAAGTCTGTTATTTTGGAAGACTCTGGGAAAAAGAGTTAGAATTCACAATTAACACTAATTTCTTAACAAAAATATACAGGAAAGGAAAAAAAAGTATGTTAATTGATAACTTTGAAATTTAGTTATATATATATATATATATATATATATATATATATATATGCTAAATACACATACTTGTATTTAACAACAATTAACAATAAAAGAGATCTGGGATTTACAAGAAAGCAAGGAGGGATAAGTGGAAAGTTTACAGAGAGGGAAAAATGGAGAAATTACATAATTGCTGGGGATGTCTTTCTGTATGCTGTGAATGTGTTGCTCTGATTAATTGATAAATAAAATGCTGATTGGCCAGTAGCCAGGCAGGAAGTATAGTATAGGCAAGACAGGCAGGAAGAGAATTCTGGGAAGTGGCAGGCTGAGTCAGGATATGAAGCCAGCCAGTGCCGTCATGAGAAGCAAGATGTGAAGGCAGAACTGGGAAAAGGTACCAATCCACGTGGCTAAACATAAATAAGAATTATGGGTTACTTTAAGCGTAAGATCTAGCTAGCAAGAACCCTGAGCAATTAAGCCAAACAGTTTTAATTAATATAAGCATCTGTGTGTTTACTTGGGTCTGAGTGGCTGCAGAAGCCGGGTGGACACAGGATAATTCCAGCTACATGTAATTATATTTTAATATCAATAAATGGATAATCAAAAACTGCACTTTTGACACATAAAATATCAGCTATGATCTCAGCACATATCTATATACCCGAATAAGTGTTATTTTTCTTAAGTAATCTTTTTTTTTTTTTTTTTTTTTTTTTTTTTTTTTTTTTTGGTTTTTCAAGACAGGGTTTCTCTGTGTAGCTTTGCGCCTTTCCTGGAACTCACTCTGTGGCCCAGGAGGGACTCAAATTCACAGAGATCTGCCTGGCTCTGCCTCTGGAGTTCTGGCTTAAAGGTGTGCACCACCACCACCCGGCCTTCCTTAAGTAATCTTAAATACTTATAATTCTAAAGAAAAGTGTGCCATTGTTTCTCCCACAAACTTATTGTCAAGAAGCAGTGATGTAGATCTGTATAATTCCCATAACATAGCCTCAAGGACACAGAAGTATTAAACTATCTTTAAGTGTGTGCTTTAAATTGATGTTGCAAGCAAATTGAAGAAAGGTTAAGTAATTAGGCAATGAAAAGTGATAGCATTCATCATTAACTCATTTTTCCACTTATTTCTGTGTAAACATGTGGGACTCATATTCCCAAGCCACATTCAGAATTCAAGAAGTCTACAAAATACCCAGCAGTAAAAAATGCATTAACCTCAAGAATGTCTGTGAAAGAACTAGCAAAAGAAAATAGATGATAAAATTATATTGCATGTGCCTTTCAGTTTTAGTGCTTACATTACTGGCATGGGATTTGGGTTCTTATGGAGGAAGTATTAGAGCCAAGAGAGTTTTCATGAGGGCTGATCAAACCATATTATCAATGACTTATAGATAGTGGCTTAATGCAAAATAAATACAACTTCAAAAAATGTGATCAGCAAAATAGTGTCTCCTAAATTCTAAAAACTGAATAATGTGACACAGGTGAAACAAAATGGATTTTTTATGTCCTATTCATGTTGCTAATGAAAAATCATTGATGAAGTCAACTAAGGACTAAGAGGGACTTGTGTGCTTAACAGTGAATACTTCCATTATTGGAAACATTGATATGTGATATGAACATTTTTATTATGTATCAAGTGTGTAGTCTAAACTATAGTCGAATTTAAAGACAACTTGAGTCATTAACCCACTTCAATTTCATTCACTGATTGATTCAAAGTCAGAAGAGACAATTGTTCAAATTAGCTTTCATTAAACAATGAAATGGGGAATGGGAAAGGGTAATTTTTGCCCATGTACTAGATGGAAAAATTCGAATTTGGAAAGTAAAATATTTGTTCACCTACAGCAATGTTGGCTACAAAAATATCTGTATGTATCTATATACAATGCCCAGGTAGGATGGTTGTTGCTGTTCATTCAAGTTCTGATGGTTTCATTTCTGATTGGAACATAAAGCAATGTCAGGAACTATAAGAACAGGTAAAGAGGTACTGGGTATTTGAAGAAAGATGGGAGGCAAAAATAGAATCACTGCTCAGTGTGTTGAGTGAGTGGACATGACATACTGTGAGGATGACTGGGCTATTGTTACATGTTTAGTAAATGATAAAAGTCTCAAAAAAGACTTAATTCATAGTACTGTGAATTTTAGCAGATATATGAAGTTAGAAATCAATAGATATAAATTTTGAAAGGGAAAAGCCAGAATTAACTAACTAGGGGATGATTCAGCTTCTCTGCTCAAAACATCTCTTTCTAGTCTCCCAGCTGCTCTCTTTTATCTAACTACCCTTTATTTTAATATTTTTGAAATATTTAAATATGGCTATGGCCTTGGACCTTAACAATATCATTTCTAATATTTCACATTAGTGGTATACTTTTCAGTTATCAAAGTTTCAGGAATTGTCACTGTAACTAAAGAACACTAAATAGTGTGTCATTTTAATCAGAAAAGGCATCATTAATTATTTTCTGTAGGTAGCTACATAGTATTAGTACTAATAAACATTATTTCTTATTCTATATTGTTTGTTATTTAATTGAAATTTGTCTAACTTCTGTTAGAATGATAGGAAGAGACTTCACATTACAGGGAGCTTATAAGTAATTTGGAAAGTCTTTGTATTGTAATAATGGGACCATTATTACATTAGATAAATTTCTTAGAGATATTATTTTTCAAGTGAATGATTGAATATTATGCTGAATCCTGAGTGGAGGACAAGCAAAAGTAACAGTGATGATAATCATAAAACTGAATTTGGAAATTGTTAAATTATCCCTGATGATAAATGGAGCTGTTTTAGATTAAAGATGAATTAACTTTAATGATAGGAATTGGAAATAGAGAATGAACTCTTGGATGATTAAGAACTGGGACAGAAGTACAACTGGAAATACATACTGCTTAACATAGCAATCAATAATTATGATTAGTAAATTTATATAAGAGGTTTAGACTGGCCTTGAACTCACTATATAGTTTTGGTTAACTACAAATTTGCAGTACTTCTGCACTAGCCACTGTTGTATTAGTATGCTAGACATGCATATGGCTCAGTTTGAGGTAGTGACTTTAATGCATTATTTTCAAAGATTTCATTTTATGTTTGGTTGTAAAAGACTTATCAGAACAATTTTCTATGTAGGACAAAAGAATGTTTGAGTTCTCAATGCCACATTTAAAAGATCAGAAGTTATAATGATCTCATTTACTCCAAATAGGATGCATAGTTAAAGAGTCCAAAATCTAACAGAACCACAAGTTGTGGAGGAATCACTTACAAGTTTTTGGTATTAACCACATTGAACACTCCAGTGAACATGTAGGTATAACAGAAGATGTTTATCGCCATTTACTTTATCATGTTAATCAGTAACTGTAAATACAAATATCAAAACACGGTATTGAATGCCTGTATCACACAGCAAATGTAGCACATATATTATAGGAAGCTGCAACTGGACACAATTCAGAAATCAACAGATCATGTGGAGCCAGATCCTGATGAATATATCTGTAATACAACTCCTGTACCTCATGCTCCGGGAACTTCTTGGAAGAGGGGAAGGAAAGATTGCAAAGCAGAGGATCAGGAAGGCTGCTGCTAGACTGTGTCTCCTAGAAATTGCTGCCTAAACAAGACCTGCACACTTACAGTATTAATAGACATGCTAATACAAAAGGGGGATAATGTCACTGTGCCAAAATCTATACACAATTCTACAGGTAAGTAAGAAATGCTAAGGGTGAGTGTATCAGTCCTCATCAGTAATAAGCCCTCCTAATTGTTATTCAATGCAAAGTACTCAACTCAGAAATCATATACACATAAACAACAGAATAGATTCATAAGGTTGTATTTAAATATTTGTGTACATATACACACAATAGTAATTAAAGGAAAGAGAAGCTATCAATTTGAGAGAGAATGAGGTGAAGAAAACACTGAAGGGATTGAAGAGAAAAAAAGGGAGGTTTTGTGATTACCTTTTAAATATAACATATATATATGTATATATATATATATATATATATATATATATATATATATATACTCAATTTTGTATATCTCTGAAAGGAGAATTTCACCTCAATGTTACCTTTCAAGTTCATGTTAATATATTTAAAATTATCAATATTTCTTATTATTTTTTGCTACAAATGTTTAGGCTTAATGTTGCATATAAATTTTAATATCACACTGTGAAGAATCCCCTGATTTCATTCTGTGTGACTTACTTGTTAACATTTCACAAGATATTTGGGTTGGGTAAGTTTTGTTTGGTTAAAGCAAGGGTCTCTGCTGTGGATATCACTCTATATAAATAAAACACTGATGGCCAGTGACCAGGCAGGAAGTATAGGCGGGACAAAGAGAGAGGAGAATTGGGGAAACAGGAAGAAGGAGGGGGAGACACTGCAGCCACAGCCAGGAGAAGCAGCATGTAAAGACGCCGGTAAGCCACCAGCCATGTGGCAAGGTATAGATTTATAGAAATGGGTTAATTTAAGATATAAGAACAGTTAGCAAGAAGCGTGCCGTGGCCATACAGTTTGTAAGTAATATAAGCGTCTGAGTGATTATTTTATACGTGGATTGTGGGTCTGCGGGACTTAGTGGAGCCTGGAGAGAAGCCCTCCAGCAACAAATGGCGCCCAATGGCTCGAGTTTCCACCTTAAACCTGAGAATGTTTAATAACCAGTCCTAAACAGAGCCAAAACCAGGTTCCTGCTTCTTGTCCCATACGGGCAGCTAGACACCGCAAAACGCAGGTTTGAACACTGGCGGGTTCCTGGCCTGTGGGTTTCACTGGCAGTATGGCGGGAATGAGACATCTGCCAGCGGCACATTACGCTGTGTGGTAGATTTAGTCTTTACTAGTATTAAAAAAGAAGAAGAAAAAGAAGAAGAAGAAGAAGAAGAAGAAAAAGAAGAAGAAGAGGAGGAGGAGGAGGAGGAGGAGGAGGAGGAGGAGGAAGAAGAAGAAGAAGAAGAAGAAGGAGAAGAAGTAGTTGTTTCTGGGCTACACGCTGCTTTGATAAGAAGCTTAGACCCACTATTTCTGAGAACTGATAACTCCCAGAGCTGGCGGAAAACGTACCACTGCCATGTTGGGAAGCTGAAGTGGGTGGAGCCAGCAGTCACAGCGCCGTTTCAGGCTTAAAAAGCTACAGTTTAAAGCAATAAGTTCGCAATAAGAATGATTCAGATGAAATAGTTTATAATACATGTAAAAATGTATGTAGGTTTAAAAGAAAAAATATATACTGTTATATAAACAAATAGTACCTAAAAATAAAGTGTTTAAAAAAACAGTAAAGGTAATAAGCCACGTAAAGATGGCTATCACACATAAAATCTGGATTATGTTGTCTTTGATATTCATAACTAAACAAAAACATTTGATTATAAAAGCTGTTCAGTTATGCCAAAATGTAAATTTTAAAGGTACCTTGACTTCAAAATTTGGATATAAGGATATGTTACTTTGGAAAAGAGGTTCTGCTTTTGTTTCCACAGAAAGCCAGAGGCTATGGATTTGTTCCAGATTAAGATACATCAGGTTTGACCAGCCAAGACCCCCTGAAAGATCTCCGATGACACCATGGCCCAGATGATCCAACATCCAGAACGGTTTCAAGGCAACTGGCTCCCACATTACAGCCTCAAGGACTACCCCATAGGCCTAAAATTTTCTTTGTGTCCCTATAAGATACAGTGCCCCCCTCCAGCAGGAAGTAGTAAGAGATGCTACACCCAAATTCCCAAATATACCAAGCTGGCTTTAGAGGTGGAATTGGCTCGCTCCCCCTCTAAACCCAGACATATGGCTTAAAAAAAAATGGTTAAGAGATTCTTGTGTCCCAAATCAGAAGAGCCCTCTGGTGTGGGACAGAGAAAAACCAATATTTTTATTTAAAACAGGTTGATTATGAATGTGATCTCTTTCTAAAAAAGACAAGGGGATATGATATAGATATATAGAAGAATATAGAGATGATAAGATAAAAGGATAGATTAATCAAACTACTTTTAAAGAACAACTTGTTTAAAATGTTTTACATTGGTATAGATTTTAGTTTATGTTTAAAATGTTTTACATTGGTATAAATTTTAGTTTATTGATACAAACTTGAAGCTAATTTTGTTATACTGTATATATATATATATATATATATATATATATATATATATATATATATTCTTGTTTGAGGTATTATGTTTATGTAACTCATTTAAAATTGTAATGGATAATTAAAAATAGATTAATAATTAGTCATTTATGATAATCATATTTGTAGCCATGTTAGTTAAGTCTTCTAGGTATACATAGATATATTTCAGATAAATAGGTAATCTTCAAACACTTCATAGACCTAGAGAATATGGCATTTAAATAACTTAGAATTCTGTTGACGTGAGACACAATTGCTCCTGGCTGCACCAATTGATCCCGAGAGAATGTTGGGCTTCTAAGACATTTCCATTTGGAAGTTTGTCTTCTTGGCACAAAATGGCCTACTAGGCAAAGAACTGCCCTTGCCTTGACAGCTGACAGCACAAATGCAATGCTGACCTTTCTGGAAAAGCGGGATACAAGGAAAGCAACCACTGTACTCTGCCAAGACAGGGTAAGATGGTCTCTCAGGATTCCTGCTTCTGAAAATGGTCTGTCAGATACTCTAGGCCTGTAGCCAATTTGAATGCACCAACAATGCTGAAAAACATTAGGTGACTGTCCAGGCTGCCAGCTGTCTTGGTCTACTCTTGCAAGACTCCTGAAAGTTGCTTGCATCCATCTACCATTTCTCAGCTACCATTATGTTCCTTCTCAGGTCTTTGATGTGGTTGAAAACTAGATAGTTGTAATTTCCTCAGTTATAATAAAAGATAAGTTAGATATAAAACCTTAAACTCACAAATCTAAGATAGGACATCTTCTTTAATATTGTAACTGTAATTCTTGCTCGAAAATTGTTTTGTTATATGTAATTTTACTATGTTAAAGTTAAAACCTTCCTTTTTAAAAAAAGAGGAAAAGGGGAAGTGCTGTGGATATCACTCTATATAAATAAAACACTGATGGCCAGTGACCAGGCAGGAAGTATAGGCGGGACAAAGAGAGAGGAGAATTGGGGAAACAGGAAGAAGGAGGGGGAGACACTGCAGCCACAGCCAGGAGAAGCAGCATGTAAAGACGCCGGTAAGCCACCAGCCATGTGGCAAGGTATAGATTTATAGAAATGGGTTAATTTAAGATATAAGGACAGTTAGCAAGAAGCGTGCCGTGGCCATACAGTTTGTAAGTAATATAAGCGTCTGAGTGATTATTTTATACGTGGATTGTGGGTCTGCGGGACTTAGTGGAGCCTGGAGAGAAGCCCTCCAGCAACAGGTCTCATATAGCCTAGACTGTCTTTGAATTCACTGTGTATGTATGGAACCATGAAGGCCATAATCTTCCTATCCTCTTCTTTCTACTTCCTAATTCTTGGGGTTACAGATGCCCCTGCAACACTTGCTTTTATTCATTGTTTGGGATGCAACTCAGTGCTTTGCTTCTGGTAGGTGGGCAGTTTTTCCACCAAGTTCAAGTCCCAGCTTTGGGTTATTTTTATCTGAGTAATTATAATAAATATTCTGCACCACTAATCATTTTGCTATGCTTAATCCAAGTTAAACTTTCATTTATATCATATTATTAATGTAGATGAGGACAGAACATTTTGGGAAAATTAATTTAATGTAGATCCTTTCAGATCTAAAGATTAATCGGTTGCATTTAGGATGTGTCTCCTCAGATCACCTGGCTTTTGAATATTTGATACCTGTAACTACTGTTAGTAAATGAAAATTCAAACTAGTGAGTGACTATTTGAGATAATTTGCATTCATTTTAATATATTAACACTTCAAAACTAACATTTAATTTTCAGAGAGTAGGCTTACAATGTGAGTGTTGCAGCAGGATTGTGGCAGATTGAATTAATTAGCTGGAGCACAGTCTCCCCAGAGCCCATTCTTTCACACCTTTCTGAGGACAGCTATGCTTTTTTGATTTTCAGTTCCATGGGGATCGAGAGCATGCCTTAACAATTTCTATTCATTTTTCCAATGTAAGAGTTACCAATACACAGTGAATTACATTGAATACATTATTTTTTAATGATACACAAAGGGTGTTTAAGTGGCATTTAGAATATACCCCTTTAAAAGAATCTTTTTATTCTTGTAAAAAGCTAAAAGTCCAGAAACAAAGTATAAAATGATGCTTAATTAAAACTTTATTGTGCCTCTATTAGAAAGTTTCCTTAAATTATAAATCAAGTTATTTAAGTTTTGAAAAATGTCCTTGGTAAAGAGAGAAGGATGGACAGTCATGATGAGATTGGATATGTCAAAAGGCTGACTTAATTAAATTATGCCGTCAGTACAATTTTAACAAAAAAAACAACAACAAATATTTGCAGAACCAGCATATCATATTGATTTCAAAAAAGCTTAATAATTAGCATATTTAGATTATCTTTTTTTAAATTTTAATCAGGTTAGAGGCGTGAACCTGAGGAGTAACATATGCTAGGCAAGTGTTCAAATATTGACATACCACTCTTAAGTTGTTGTGAGTTTTGGATTTATTTATTTCATTATGAGTGTTTTGCTTGTGTATGTATCATGTGAGTGTCTGAACCAGAGACATCAGAAGAGGATTTTAGATCCCCTAGAATTGGAATTACAGATGGTTGTAAGCTAACATTTTGCATTTTGGTCCTAAAAATTGAATCTGTTTTTTTTTTCTTTTCTTTTCTTTCTTTTTGAGAACCATAGGTGCCCTCAACAACTGAGCCACCCCACCAGCCCAACCCAGAGCATCTCCACTCAATCTGCAAGAAAAAAAAATCCAACTGCTATCTTATTTGGATGATGATATCTAATATCTCTGGACATTACTGTTCTTCATAGAACATTGCTAGAAAGCCATGAAGAAAACATTGTAACTCTCTTATTATAGTTTATATTTTATTGAAAAATTTTGGCTTCATACAATAAATTCTATTCATGCTTTTTCTATTTTCCAAATTCTTACTGATCCTTCCTATCTCCTTACCTACCTTACTCCACATCATTTTTTTCTCTGTCTCTTAAAAAGCAAGAAAAACAGACAAAATAGCAAATATTGCACACATCTCCCCAAAAAACACAAAATAAAAACAACCAAGAGACTAATAAAACAATTAAACATACCAAAAAACACACATAATATAAAAACCTACAGAAATACCATTGAGTTTGTTTTATGTTGGCTATCTTCTGTTGGCATAGCATCTACTCTGAAGAGTGCTTAATATACATAGTAAGTCACCATTGAAGAAGACTAATTTTTCCTTTTAAGCAGATTCCAATTGCAGATAGCATCTTACTTAGGGATGGGAAATTATGTCAGTTTGATCCTCTTAGTGCTGAGACTCCATCTGGCTTAGACCTGTACAGGCTATGTGTAGGACCTGCGCATGCTTCCACAATCTCTGAATTCATATGTGCATGAGTTTTACTGTGTCTGGAGGACACTTTTCCTTGGGATCACCCAACAACTCTGGTTCTTTTTGCTTTTTTGTTTTTGTTTTTCGAGACACGGTTTCTCTGTGTAGCTTTGTGCCTTTCCTGGAACTCACTCTATAGCCCAGGCTGGCCTCTAAATCATAGAAATCTGCCTGCCTCTGCCTCCTGAATGCTGGAATTAAAGGAAATCGCCACCACCCGGCCCACCTCTGGTTCTTAACCTTTTTCCTCCTGTTTTTCACAGGCCCCTGTGCCCTGAAGAAAGGGTTTGATGAAACATTCCACTTAAGACTGAGTGTTCCAATATCTTTTTCTTTCCACTCATTGTCCATTTCTAAGTCTCTGTGTTAGTTCGCATCCAAGAGAAAAGCTTATCTAATGTGAGTTTAATGATGCACAATTGGCAGGTATAGCAATAAGTCATTAATCATAAGCTAATACACAAATATTCAATGTCATCTCATGAGAAAGGCAGACCATGCTGCTAACTTGCTTTAAAAAATATAGAGAAAGAAGATACTGTACATAGAGAAGAAAGCACTCTTAATGCATGTGCATATAACAGATGACTACTGTGAGACTCCATTCACTTCTACACAAATGCCCTTTGTTACTTAATTCTAAACTAGCTCTTTCTTCAAATATTTCCCTCATAGTCTAAGTCATCCTTGTTCAACAAAATTCCAAAAATGCAATTTATCTGTCTAAATTTTTTGGATAGTTCAATACTAGGTATAGTATTATAATCTTGCCACCATCCATTCCAGCAGGATAACAATATTTTCAGTTCTTTAAACCTGGCAGTCAGGGGCCTTCAGGCCTGTGGATATGTTCTGGCTGCCTTCCTGTTACAGTGTCTTTTGTTTGCACAGAAATTCACATTTTCCATGGTTAACCAAACGAACTGTGTGGAAATCTGAAATGTTCATCTTGCAGTTTGCCATTTTCCTTTCATGTTCAATTCAAGTTCTTCTTAAGCATGTTTTGTATTTTAACTGTGTCTCTTTAAATAGATCATAAATCCCACAGCAGCAAAAAGGTTACTTCTCTATTTAAATCTGCTATTTTAGTTCAGTTCTGAATAATCCTATTTTAACTGCTTTCATTCTTGTATCTGTTCAAAATAGGAGAACTTATAGTGATTTTTTAAATTCTCTCTCTACCTAAAATATTAGACTAAATATATTTAAATTATTTTGCAGTTTTTATTGGGGAAATTAAATTTTATATGCAAAAGAATAATGCTATTCATTTAGAACCATACAATAATTGTAGAACATACAGACCATACTATAATCACACTTAAGTCATTTCATAACAACAGTAACTATATTATTGTTGAAAGATGATGATAAATGAGAATTAAATATGAATAAATGTATTTGAGTACAATACGTCTTCGAAATTAAAAATACAATGCCAAGACAAGAGACAATTTTGCACAGAACTAAAAGGTGACTGAAAGAGGATTTTAGAACTTTTGTAAGACATTTGTGTGGTAAATCCTTCCCTGAGCTCTGTACATGCTTGTTAATGTAGTAGATACATTTTTCTTCCAATAGCTTCATAGGTTGTGTTCTCCTTCTGTGCTGATGTCTGCAAAAATACCTCTTCAGATAAATTATAACATACAACTGAAGTCACCTGTGTCAACTGCAGGCAACAGAAACTGGGAATGGCCATGAAGGTATAGCTCTCACAGAAGAGTTGAAAGGATTAGAAATGTTACAAAAATGTTTTCCAAACCATGGTTTATTGCATGAAACACACCAAGAGAATTTACAGCCCAAAGACAGCCTCTCACTTACACCAGAATGCTTGCCCTACCCAGTGCCAGACAAGCCTAGTCAAGAGAAACTGTCCACCAGGAAATGTTGATATCTGTTTAATAAAAACATGTTCTCAAATAGAGACACATGAACCATATCACTTCTTTCTAAACAACTCATAATTGTCATTCTTTCCTAATAAAATCCCAAACTTTTCTTTGTTCTCAGTATATAGCAAAGATCAGCCTAGCTTGAATATATGTGTTCTGGACTATAATTCATATTTTGTTGTTTTTATTTTATCTTACATTTAACAGTAAGTGAATGAATATTCTGCCTGCATGTATCTATGTGGGCCAGGTATGAGTCTGGTGCCTATGGTCATCAGAAGAGGGCAATAGATCTTTGGAACTGGAGTAAGGATGGTTATGAGCCATCCTGTAGCTGATAGGAATAGAATGTGTATCTCTATAAAAGCAATATATCCTCTTCTCAGTCATCTCTAAAGAACTGATTTTATTGGAGTTCATCTAGGTATTATTCTGAGATCAACTCTTTAATTGAATATTTCTTCCATTGCTCATTATTTCTTTAACCTGTTTTATTTCTTGTACCACTTTGAAGTAGTAGATACAATAGATAATATTTAAATATTCTAAAACTAACCAAGAATCTTGTAAGCATGAGAAGAAATAGATGAATAATCAATTTACTCCTTTACACTAAGAAGCACCTAGGATATACCCAACATGTAGTAGGCAACAAGCAATTTCAGAGTGTTATTTGAAGAGGTAAACTGTATTTAATTCACAAAGTTTTATTCATCAATATTGTTTGGAGTATTAAAATTCCTTTCTGATTAGGTTTTAAAGAAAATGACACTCAAATTTTCAAGTGTTCAAAATATGAATCTCTCTGAAGTAGAACAAAGTTGACTATTTTGTTGGGCAAATCAAAAATGAAAAATAAATATGAAATTGTTATTATTCAAAATGACTCAAAGGAATGACAAATAATAATGAAAAGAAAAGCAAGACCCTAAGTTGGGAGTCAAAAGGTCAGACCTAGAGGCCGGTGTTATGCTATAAAATTTAATAATTTCCAATAAATTAAGCCAAAAGCTGAACTTTTCAGAGAATTCTTTCAAAGATGGATTACTTTCATTATGTTAATTGTGTTTCTTTATTCTATCAGACACAGATTATAAACTATATTATAAGATGATTATGAGCTCTAAAGAGATATTATTTCTACAAATTGGATGGTTTATCACGACTGTAGGTTGGTGCTAACAAATATCAATTTTAGTTACCACAGTCATATTTTTATAACTATAAAATACCTGTTATTAAATATTTGTCAGTTACTAATTTGGAAAAAGTATATATATGACTTTTTAATTATTTTCTTTATAAATATCTAATTGAAAATGTGTTCAGGATCTCTGCTCCAATAATGTATTGTTTATAGCTCATTGATATACCCCAATAAATTTGACTCTCATAATTCCAATTTTACAAACAAGGGCATTGACAAATACAAAACTAACTGGCTAATGTAGTGATAAAAACTAAACAAGATTCTCTATTCTACTAAATCATCTATCAAAAATTACATGAATAAATAAATACATCAAAATCTTTCTAAATAAATTTAACTAATATATTTTCAAAATAAAATTATCACTCATATTTAAGAAAAAATTAGTATGTTTTATATATAATTATGTTTGTTTTGATTTTTTTAATTGATGAGATATATATATTGCTAAATAAACAAAAACCCTTTAAAACAGAGCTGATGTGACTATTGCTGGTCTATTGTAGTGTGCTTCAGTAGGTAAATATTCTCAAGCTAACCTTGTGAAAATCCATGGTAAGAAAAAAAATGTCTTTAAAATGCATTTTGAATATGTAGAAATGGAATATACAACATGAGATGAAATCATAATGAAGCAGTCATGTGCAAGATGATATTGTAATTAGCAGTCATTTTTTCTGCAATAAAAATGTGAAATATGTAGATGTTGGCTGATCACCCAACCTGGCATAGCAAACAACCAGAAAAGCAAATGCAACAGCTTGAGTGATCATGTTAACAGCTAGGGATTAAGGTCTCACAAGCACTTCATATGTTGAAATAGTAATCAAAAGAGAGAGTGTATTTGAAAATGTTTTATAAGAAGAGTGTAGTAAGGATAAATGTTGCCACAGAGTGGGACTCTAATCTTATAGGGCTGCTTTATTTCTAAGGAGAGGGAGATATATCAATGGTCTTGACATATACAGAGATGGAAGCTTGCATAAGGACACACAGAAAAATTATCATCCATTAGTCAGGCTAGGGTACCAATGCAGAGGGTATTGAAGATAAACTGAGTTGTGTTTCTAGAAAATGAAGTGTGGAAAAGCAAAGTCCTGCAAAATTAGGAGAAAAATCTACATTGCTTTGGTGTGGCATCCCGACGAGACAAGGCGATCATGTAAGCATATAGTTAAAAACTTGAAAGATCTTTACAGTATTTGCTTTGCCCCAGAAATTTTAACTGACTTGATAAGCTATGAAGAAGGTTTGGAAATTAGGCAAAAGCTTTTGAAAGACAGTGTGAAATCTTAAATTCTCTCATCAAAATGTTTCAAGTTTAAACAGAAGCTGTTTTAATCCAGATTCAGGAAAAAAAATCATTGGAAGTGTCATCTACTACTGGTATGATTGAGCATTTTTTGAGTATATGCCCAAGAGTGGTATCTTGAGGTAGACTGATTCCCAATTTTCTGATAAACTGACATACTCATTTCCAAAGTGTCTGTACAAGTTTGGACTCCCACCAAAAGTGGAGGAATGTTCCCTTTGCTCTACATCCTCTCCAACATAAGTTGTCTACAAGGGCACTTGTTCAACTGTGTTTATAGCAACATTATTAATAATAGCAAGAACCAGGAAACAACCTAGATGTCCCTCAACTTAAGGATGGATAAAGAAAATGTGGTACATATACACAATGGAGTATTGCTCAGCAGTAAAAACAACAATGACATCATGAAATTTGCAGGCAAATGGATGGATCTAGAAAATACCATCCTGAGAGAGATAAGCCAGACTTAGAAAGACATCCATAGTATGTACTCACTCATAAATGGATATTAGATTCAAAGCAAAGTAGAAATAGACTAAAACCTACAACTCCAGAGAAGATAGCTAACAAGTAGAACCCTAAGAGGGACTCATGGATCTCCCTGGGAAGAGGAAATAGATGAGATATCCTGAGTAAATTGAGGTCAGGGGAGGAATAGAGAATAGGGGATGGGGGAAGAGAACATAAGGGAACAGGACGGTCAAGCTCGAACAGGGATAAAGTGGGAAAACAATGAAAGAGATACCAGATAGAAGGTGACATCATCAAGATAGGGAGAAACCTGGTGCAAGGGAAGCTCCCAGAAATCCACAAAGATGACCACAGCTTAGACTACTAGCAATTGTGCTGAGGGTGTCTGAACTGGCCTACCCTGGTAATCAGATTGGTGAATACTGATTACCTAACTGTCATCATAGAGCCATCATTCAGTAACCATTGGAAGCAGAAGCAGAGATCCCCAGCCAAACACCAGGCCAAGCTCCTGAAGTCCAATTGAAGAGAGGGAAGAGGGATTCTATGGGCAACGTGCATCAAGATCATGATGGGGAAACCTACAGAAACAATCAAACCAAACTATTGGAAACTCATGAACTTTAGACCAACAGCTGTAGAGCTTGCAAGAGACTGGACTAGGCCCTCTGCATAAGCAAGACAGTTATGTAGCTTGGTCTGTATAAGGGGCACCTGGATCTATCCCTGGTGCATGAGCTGGCTTTTTGGAGCCTATTGCCTATGGTGGGACACGTTCCACAATTTGATGCAGGGGCAGTGGCTAGGACCTGCCTCAACTGAATGCACCAGGCTTTGCTGATTCCCCATGGGAGGAGGCCTTACTGTTTAGGAGGAGAGGATGGGGGTGGGTTGGGTGGGGAGGCTAGAGGGGAGCAGGTTGAGGGATGAGAGGGGAATAAGTGGTTGGTATGAAAAATGAATAAAATTTTTCTTGAGAAAAAAGAAATGTCACATACATACAAAGAGTACAGTCTTTGATTAATCAGAAATACATGGTCTCTACAACTGTCTATGAACAAAGAATATCCCCATTTATAGAGAAAAATCTTACTAATGGATGACTTGTACAAACTATACTTTTCCACTTACATAAATCATGTCTCATAACAGTAAAGCCATTTTGGAGGCATAAAAATAATGTATTTTATAAAAGAACTAAGGTAGCTCATGTTTTACTTCTTTTGTAAAGGATTTTTTTGTGTTTATTTAGCTTTGTAAAATTGACAATTCAACATCTACTCCAAACTATCCTATATACTTTTTTTAAGGATCAATTCTTTTTAGTAAGGAATTTTTATATGGAAAACACCCTAACTGTCATGATAGAACTCTCATCCAGTGAATGATGGAAGCAGATGCAGAGATCCATGACCAAGCCCCAGGTGGAGCTCCAGGAGTCCAATCAGCTAGAGAGAGGAGGAATTATATGAGCAAGAGATATTGAGACCATGATTGGAAGAAACAGAGACAAGTATCCAAACTAATGGAAATACATGAACTGTGAACCAATAGCTGAGGGGCCCCCATGGAACTGGACCAAGATCTCTGGATAAGTGAGACAGTTGATTAGCTTGAACTGTTTAGGAGGACCCCGGGCAGTGGAACCAGTACCTGTCCTTGGTACATGAGCTGGCTTTTTGAAAATCTAGGGCCTATGCTGAGACACTTTGCTCAGTCTTGGTTTAGGGAGGGGGGGACTGGAAATGCCTCATCTGAATGTACCAGGCTGGGCTGACTCCCTAGGGGAGACCTTGCTTTGGAGGAGGTGGGAATGGGATGTGGATTTGGGGGAAAGGCTGGGGGTGGGAGGAGGGAGGACAGCGGAATCCGTGGCTAATATGTAAAATTAAATTAATTTTAAAATAAAAATTAAAAAAAATTTGCTATGGATATCATTCTGTATAAATAAAACACTGATTGGCCAGTGGTCAGGCAGAAAGTATAAGTGGGACAAGCAGAGAAGAGAATTCTGTGAAGCAGAAGCCTCAGGAAGGGAGATATTGCCAGCTGTCGCCATGACAAGGAGCATGTGAAGATGCCGGTAAGCCATGAGCCACATGGCAAGGTATAGATTTATAGAAATGGATTAATTTAAGATATAAGAACAGTTAGCAAGAAGCCTGCCACGACCATACAGTCTGTAAGCAATATAAGTCTCTGTCTTTACTTGGTTGGGTCTGAGCTGCTGCGGGACTGGTGGGTTAGAGAGATTTGTCCTGACTGTGGGCCAGTCAGGCCCAAAAAACTCTAAGTACAAATATTCATTTTACATACCAATCATAAATTCCCCCATTTCCCTCTTCCTGCCCCTCCAACTGTTTTCTTACTGTGTCACTTCTTGAAGCAGCTTTTCCTGCACATACTCACACATCTGAGAAACAAGAATGAGTTTCCAAACTCAATCTGATGTATCATGGCAGTAGGTGGAGATGGACACTTACCAGTGATGTTCTTCTGCACCACATTAGTAATTTACACAGAGAAGTCCTGAAGAGTAAGATGGAATGTGTTTTAAAATTCTGAAAGCAAAAGAATTTCTCAGGAACTGATTAAGTATGTGAATAGAATGATTAAATTATGATTAAGCCTCAGAACATAATGATGGAGACAAACATGTATGTTAAATATGTAGAAAAAAGTGAAGATAGACTCAAGGACTGCACACATAACAGACACACACACACACACACACACATGTTATTGAGAAGACAAAAAGTATTACACTACAACAGGATTTTTACTCTCAGACATTATATTTTCCCTGAAATATCAGCAAAAAAAAAAACATTTTGTTTAAATTTGTCATTGAGATTTTTAAAACTTGTTCAAATGTGATTTAGATTTTATTACTGAAGCATAATTTTAGTAAACAGAGAAAGACACCAACTCTCAATGACCAACAATCAATTTGTGATTTTTCCCTAATTAGTATTTAATCTTTTTATCCATTCATGTGATTTAATTATAAATGTTTAATCCATAAAATGTCATTTGTCATAATCATTTAGTTAATATAAATAGGATTAGCTAATAGATATTGATTTGCAAAACTCTTTTATCATTATATGATGAAAGATTTATGAAACAAACAAAAGTCATTAGATTCTTACTATAAATGACAACAAATTTTCTTAAACTTATTATTTATTATTTGTCCTAGCCTCTTAATTAGTAAAGATATATCCACTAGATAATAATGTAGTTTTTCATTTATGTTCGTGAGTGTTTAATTAATAAATATACTATTTTATTAACAACTGCATTCAAAAAAACTTGAAAAGTTAACTATATTTGAATGTACTTGAAAAAAATTGTAAGTCTGAAATTTTCAAAATTGATTATTGTGGGAAGTCTTTATTAGGTTGTTTCACATTATAAAATCTCAAAGAATCAGAATGCTGACATTGAAAAATAATTATATTTTCAATGATTTCTTCAACAAGGAAATAGACCTATAATATGTGAAATAGAACTATCTTTTACATATTTATTATCAACAAAAATGGAATTATAAAATCATTTAAATTGTTTAAAATTTTAATTAAAATGTAATTTCATTGTTTCCTATAGTGTGAATCCTAGTTGGTCTTAATAATAAAAATCTGGAGTCAGAAATCAGGTTAAGTGCTGATGAAAGATCAGAGAGACAAAGGAGCAAACCACAGCCACATCTTACCTTACCAACTCCTCAGCCTGAAAGGAGCTGAGCTCCTGTCTACCCCTGCCTTATATTCCTCTCTTTGCCCAGCCATATTCCTTCCTGTCTCCTGCTTCCTAGAAATGGGATTAAGGCCTGTGTCTCCCAAGTACAGGGATCAATGGCATGAGATCCTAAATGCTGGGATTAAAGGTATGTTCCACCAATGCCTGTCTCATATGGTTAACGACTGGCTAACTCTGTACTCTGATCTCAGGCCAGCTTTATTTGAAAGAGTACAAACAAAATATCACCACATTTTTCCCCCTTCTTTTTCCTTTCTCTAATTCCTCCTACACCCTATCTTCTTCTGAGTTGTCTTGTGGTGTGTGTTTGTGTGTGTGTGTGTGTGTGTGTGTGTGTGTGTGTGTGTGTGTATGTGTGTGTGTGTGTGTGTGTGTGTGTGTGTGTGTGTGTGCGCGCATGCGTGTAGATATAAGAATAAAAATTATACCTGCTGAGACCATTTGTTGTTAGTTGTGTGAATATGATCTTAGGGCTGACAATGTGGTATTGGATAAATTAAATTATCATCCCTGGAGAAAACTATGTCTCTCACTCTCAACTTGCCTTAGTTGCCAATAGTCTTATAATATCTTCACCACCTCTACCATGTGGTACCTGAAGCCCAGGAATTGTGTGCATATATATCCACAGGGGATGGGAATCCTACTATCTGGTTTTCTAAACTATGACCAGTAAAGGTTTTCTATAATAGCCTCAGACATTTGCAAAGAGGAGGATTTCTGTTGTTCTCTTGGTTTGTTTGTTTGTTTTATTTTTATTTGCCCTTTTTATTGAAAAAATATTTTTCATACAATGTATTTGATAAAACATGTCCTATTTCCCAACTGTACACAGATACTAGTCACATCCCCACCCATTCAAGTCCCCCACACACTTTTATTCTCTTTCTCTTAATATAAACAAATGAACAAATAAAAATTTAAAATACAAATACACACATATACAAACCTCCACAAAATCTGAAACAAAAATATATAAGCAAAAGACCAATAAGACATACATGTCCAAATAAAGCCATTATGAAAGAGAATATCTACTAATAATGGCCCTTATTTTTGAGGTAGTATGAGACCTAGACCTATTTGAGGACAGTAGTTGCTTGTCTACCATTCATTACCTCATTAGCCTTGCATAGTGGCTAGGATTCCAATAGCAAGCATGATTTTCCTCCTGTTCAGTATACCTTAAGTTGAATTAGAGGGATGTTGGCTATTGTCTGGATACAAACACTGCTGTTGTATCATTGGGGATACTGTAATAAACAGTCATTGTTGTACTTTATAGGCATTCCAGCTGCATTGATTGCTTCCATCCCATGGCAATTTGCATAGCACCTTATGGTACTATAAATTCAAGTCCTTAGGAAAGATCATTTTATTATAGATACAGCTCAATCATCTGTGTCCTGTATTTGAAATGTGTGATGTCTTCTGAGCAGCAACCATGGCTTATAGAAACTTTAATACTAAGAATGTTAGATTCAAATTTTTATAAAAACTCAAGAACACTGTTAATAATATAAAAATATATGTTTTAAATGAAATAAAATGTTTAATATCAAGAAGTTTGATATTTTCAAGTAAATTGGAGTTGAAATTTTCATATTTAATATTTCAGAAATGATAGCAAGTAATAGGAAATAACCCAAATAGTCACTAGCACAGTGTCAAACAAAGAAAAATGTGCACACATTTATAGACATATGTAAAATAATCCATGGATATTAATAAGTATATTTTTCTATCTTTATCATATATCACTGAGTTAAAATATTTGTTTGAAATTCATCATTAAGTGCAAAGTTAATGTGCTAAGATTTTTAGATTAGAGTTTCCTACAGATGTACTTCAAGGAAGTTACCACTTTGGAATAGCATTGCATGTATTGTATTGTATGCAGAGATGTCAAGAGTGTTGCATCTTAGGGACATCTTGCACTGTAGGTAATTTTTGCTCATAGTCAGTCCAGCTGGTTGCTTCTCTCCCTTGGTAGCTTTCATGACATCTTTTGATAATCATGAAGTCTAGTTCTCACTTGACCAAACAAGCATAATTCCTAACTGCATTCAAAATATTTATAGATTTATATATTGTAGAGATACATTTCCAACCAAATAAATACATTTCAAAATAATAGAAGCCGGGCGGTGGTGGCACACGCCTTTAATCCCAGAACTCAGGAGGCAGAGTCAGGTAGATCTCTGTGAGTATGAGGCCAGCCTGGCTACAGAGTAAATTCTTGGAAAGGCTCAAAGCTACACAGAGAAACCCTGTCTCAAAAAACCAAACAAAAAAAAAAAAAGAAAGAAAGAAAGAAAGAAAGAAAGAAAGAAAGAAAAAATAGAAAAATCTTTTACACTCAGTTGCTTATTAGTTACCCAAAGAAAACTATTAAAAATTGTGATAAAGATGCTCAGATATACGGGGTATATGGATTGGGAGATGTCTCGACAGTTAATTAAGATCACTTACTGCCCTTGAAGAAGACTGGAGTTGAGTTGCCGACACCCAAATCAGACATCTCACAGCTGCCTGTGATTCCAGTTCCAGGGATTCCTTCATCCTTTTCTGGTTTCCACAGACACGTTCATGAACGCGCGCGCACACACACACACACAACGCACACACAACACACACACAATAATAATAATAATAAATAATTCTTTTTTGAAACAATGTCCAAAAACACATTGTTTAATGCAAAGCACCGGAAAGACGACTTACTGATTCACTGATGCTAAATTATGTGTAGAAGCCATGTACTTATTTGTATGGTATCTAATAATGACTTAGATAAATATTAGTATTTCCTAAAAATCAGAAGTCATTGTTAGTTTGTAAGTTACTTATTTCTTTGCAAATCAGTTCAGTTTGTATTATGTAAATTCATAAGGAATATGTTAAAATTTCAGGCCTCCAAGCCAGGAATTGTTCATGAATTATATTTCCACAAAAATGTGCCTTCATAATTTTTCCATTTATAACAAAGAGTAATTTTTCATGAGAATAAATTGCTCATCATATGACTTTGTCTTGAGTGTCATTGGCTAGAACTCAGTTGTAGGGTCACTTTTAGGGAGAAGTTATGAGAGAATATAAAATCTTAAAATTTTAGCCCAATCACAGCCAATTTTCAATTTTTCAATTTGAGGAAACCTTGTTCCCCAAACATATTTAAATTAGATAGAAATAATATTTGTAAAATAAGTGGGCTTCTAACATTTTTTTCTAATGAGCTGATCTCAGGCACCAATTTGAGACTAGGAATTATGTATCATAATTATCAATTTGATAAATACATTTTATTATTTAAATAAATGATATGCCTTAAATTTATGTGAGGAATCAATTGAAAAATTGGAGACTAAAAGGAAAGAAAATAAAAATATAATATATTCTCACTATGTCATACATTGTAAATATTTATATGTTAATTTTTATATTTCATATAATAAGATAATGAGTGTTCATTAAAAGTTATTATTAAGGATGATAGAGTGAAAGGTTGATGATGGTATCATTTAATCATGGTTTTTCAAATACAATTATTTGTTTTGTTTATTATATTAATTTTTATAAGGATTTCCAGGATGGATATCATTAGAAAATGCTCATGGTAACCTGTCCAGTTAATGTGGCTCAGTCTAATTTCTTTTTATACCCCATTAACTATCATTTATAAAATCCATCAACTACAGATAAATTAAAAGGGCAGAATTCAGAAATGAAAATTGGCTTCCTATTGTAAATGATGTGATCACATGATATAATTTCAAACTATAATGCTTGAAAGAATATTAATTTCAGGGTATCTAAAACTAGGTATGTGAATCAATTAATTGATGTGTCATTCTCTGACATATGGGCTAAAGGATAAAATCTAGAATGTTGGTTATTTGCTTTCCCTACTGAATTTCTATCAATATGCCAGGACCACTGACTCATAACTAAGTACTTATCATACAGTACATAAGATTTAAACAGCATTACCTCAGTACATTTGGGCCTCTTTCTTTTTTTCTTTTTATTTTTCTTTTCTTTTCTTTTTTTTTTTTTGACTTTGCAATTTTTTTATTTTTATTTTACAATACTATTCAGTTCTACATAATAGCCACAGGTTCCCTTGTTCTCTCCCTTCCTGCCCCCCTCCCCTTCCTCCCAGCCCACCCCCCATTGCCACCTCCTCCAGATCAAGGTCTCCCCCCGAGGACTGGGATCGACCTGATAGACTCAGTCTAGGCAGGTCCAGTCCCCTCCTCCCAGATTGAGCCAAGCATCCCTGCATAAGTCCCAGGTTTCAAACAGCTAACTCATGCAACCAACAAGCCCAGGACCTGGTACCACTGCCTAGATGCCTCCCAAACAGATCAAGTAAATTGACTGTCTCACCTATTCAGAGGGCCTGATCCAGTTGGGGGCCCCTCAGCCTTTGGTTCATAGTTCATGTGTTTCCATTCATTTGGTTATTTGTCCCTGTGCTTTATCCAACCTTGGTTTCAACAATTCTCGCTCATATAAACCCTCCTCTTTCTCGCTAATTAGACTCCCAGCACTCCACCAGGCGCCTAGCCGTGGATGTCTGCATCCAGATTCCTCAGTCCTTGGATGGGGTTTATGGCACAACTATTAGGGTGTTTGGCCATCCCATCACCAGAGTAGGTCAGTCCCGGCTGTCTCTCGACCATTGCATTTGGGCCTCTTTCTAAAACTCATGCTTACCCAAGAACTTCCACACACTGATTGGTGTTTAGCTTACTGTTTGTTCTTGTGGTTTATTTGTCTGTGATTGGTTTTCTTCTTTTGAGGGAAAGCACTTCAGCTCATGAATTTTCTCCTCCAGACTTATTCTAAGCTATTTACATCTAGAGATGTCTTGCAAGTCAGGTTATTCTAATACTTACTGTGGCTAATTTATTCAATCTTCTAAATTCCTATCATGCGGTTTTCAATAAAGAACTACTGAGGCTTTTAAATATTTTCTATTATTTAAAACCTTAATATATCTGTTTCCTTCTCATTTTATTCTTTCTTTTCTAACTTACATTTGTCGTTTACAATGAAATATATATATATATATATATATATACATATATATATATATATATATTCCTCTATCCCGTATCCAGCTTAAAATAACCAGTGATTTTGCAATATCCATATTCTAGTTCTTGATAAATTTTATACCCTTGGAGTTTAATTTGCAAATAATCAGTTGCTACTTTTATGAT